>NC_057390.1:56693015-56993015 GCF_019320065.1 Cervus canadensis | reverse complement strand
CTGTTTTCCATAGTAGCTGTGCCAATTTATATTATTATCAACAATGCAAGAGAGTTCCCTTTTCTCCACACCCTCTCCGGCATTTGTAATTTGTAAACTTTTTATTGATGGCCATTCTAAGCAGTCTAAGATGGTACCTCATTGTAGTTTTGATTTGCATTTCTCTAACAATCAGAGTACATCACGAGAAACGCTGGGCTAGGTGAAGCACAAGCTGGAATCAAGATTGCTAGGAGAAATATCAATAATCTCAGATATGCAGATGATACCACCCTTATGGCAGAAAGTGAAGATGAACTAAAAAGCCTCTTGATGAAAGTGAAAGAGGAGAGTGAAAAAGTTGGCTTAAAGCTTAACATTCAGAAAACTAAGATCATTGCATCTGGTCCCATCACTTCATGGGAAATAGATGAGGAAACAGTGGAAACAATGTCAGACTTTATTTTTTTTGGCTCCAAAATCACTGCAGATGTTGATTGCAGCCATGAAATTAAAAGACGCTTACTCCTTGGAAGGAAAGTTATGACCAACCTAGACAGCATATTAAAAAGCAGAGACTTTACTTTGCCAACAATGGTCCATCTAGTCAAGGCTTTGGTTTTTCCAGTAGTCATGTATGGATGTGAGAGTGGGACTGTGAAGAAAGCTGAGTGCCGACAAATTGATGCTTTTGAACTGTGGTGTTGGAGAAGACTCTTGAGAGTCCCTTAGACTGCAAGGAGATCCATCCAGTCCATCCTAAAGGAGATCAGTCCTGGGTGCTCAGTGGAAGGACTGATGCTGAAGCTGAAACTCCAATACTTTGGCCACCTCATGCGAAGAGTTGACTCATTGGAAAGGACCCTGATGCTGGGAGGGATTAGGGGCAGGAGGAGAAGGGGATGACATAGGATGAGATGGTTGGATGGCATCACCAACTCGATGGACATGTGTTTGGGTAAACTCCAGGAGTTTGTGATGGACAGGGAGGCCTGGCGTGCTGCGATTCATGGGGTCGCAAAGAGTCGGACATGACTGAGTGACTGAACCGAACTGAACTGCACTGAACAATTAGCAATGTTGAGCATCTTTTCATGTGCCTGTTGGCCATCTGTGTGTCTTCTTCAGAAAGTGAAAGTAAGAGTTGCTCAGTTGTGTCCAGCTCTTAGAGACCCCGTGGATTATGCAGTCCTTGGAATTTTCCAGGCCAGAATACTGGAGTAGGTCGCCTTTCCCTTCTCCAGAGGATCTTCCCAACCCAGGGATCGAACCCAGGTCTCCTGCATTGCAGGCAGATTCTTTACCAGCTGAGCCACAAGGGAAGCCCAAGAATACTGGAGTGGATAGCCTATCCCTTCTCTAGTGGATCTTCCTGACCCAGGAATCAAACCGGGGTCTCCTGCATTGCAGGCGGAGTCTTTACCAACTGAGCTATCAGGGAAGCCCAGCTATTTAGGTCTTCTCTCCATTTTTTTTTTAAATTGGGTTTATTGTTGTTGTTCTTGAGTTATATGAGCTGTTTGTATATTTTGGAAATTAAGCTTTCCCTGGTCACATCTTTTGCAAGTTTTTTTTCTCCCATTCCATAGGTTGTCTTTTCATTTTCTTTTATGGTTTCATTTGCTGCGTAATAGCTTTTAAGTTTGGTTAGATCTTATTTGCTTATTTTTGCTTTTATTTGTATTGCCTTGGGAGACTAACTTAACAGAACATTTGTGCAATTTATGTCAGAGAATGCTTGCCTATTTTTTTTCCTAGGAGTTTTATGGTATCATATCTTACATTTAAGTCTTTAAGTCATTTTTAGCTTATTTTTTGTGTGTGATGTGAGGATATGTTCTAAATTCATTGATTTATATGTCTGCCCAGTTTTCCCAATACCACTTGCTGTAGACACTGTGTTTTCTCCATTGTACATTCTTTTTCTTTTTGGTTTTGAACCTTTAATGAGAAAAAAATATAATATCGAGCTCAAAAACATAGTATGTTTGTTGTGTCAATAGGCCAAGGATTAGGGATACACAGGATAAGAGTAGCAAACAAGATACATGTAAACAAAGATACACGTGATCATAGAGTGAAAAACTGGTGCCTGGCACAATTTTAAGTCTCAGTTTCCTCATCACAGGCTTCTCTGGTGGCTCAATTGGTAAAGAATCTGCTTGTAACATGGGAGACCCAAGTTCCATCCCTGGGTTGGGAAGATCCCCTGGAGAGGGGAATGGCAACCCACACCAATATTCTTTCCTGGAGAATTCCATGGAAAGAGGAGCCTGGCAGGCTACTGTCCAGGGGTTCACAAAGAGTCAAACATGACTGAGCAACTAACACACTTTCCTCACCACACAGCCATCATTTTGGGGATCCTGTGGCTGATGGGGAATAGACATCCTGACTCTGGGCATTGCAGGATGCCCTCCAACACATTCACCTCCAGCAGCATATGGTGCCTCTTTCTCAGAAATTTCTTGTCATGCTTATATCCCTGAATTATCTCTTTGTGCACCTCAATCAGATGCAGGCTGTTGGCAGCCTCCAGAAGCACTTCCCACTCCACTTTGTGTATCATACATGCTACGAAGTTTGGGTTGAACTCCACAGGGTTGATATGGACCTCAGTGGCCTGGAGATGCAGAGGGAAGCCACAGGACCTGACTCCCCACACATGCAAACTCAGCAGATTGTGGGTGAGCAGCTTCATGTTTATGTTACATGCTCTTGCAAAGCTGGAACCAGAAGCGCCATTGTATATCCTTCCCTCCTATGTTGAAGATTAGTTGACCAAAGGGGTGTGGGTTTATCTCTGGGCTCTCTATTCTGTTCCATTGATTCAGATGTATATTTTTATGCCAATACCACACCGTTTTGATTTCTGTAGCTTTGTAGCATTGTCTGACGTCTGAGAGATTTATGCCTCCAGCTTTGTTGTTTTTCCTCATTATTGTTTGACAATTCTGGGTCGTTTATGGCTCCACATAAAATTTTGAGTTATTTGTTCTAGTTCTGTGAAAAATGTCATGGGTAATTTGATAGAGATCACATTAAATCTATAGATTGCTTTGGGTAGTATAGCCATTTAAAAAATGTTAGTTTTTCCAATCCAAAAGTATAGGATCTTTCTGTTTGTTTGAATCATCTTCAGTTTCCTTTATCCATGTTTTGTAGTTCTCATCATATAAGCCTTTTACCTCCTTGGTCAAATTTGTTCCTAGTTTATCTTTTGATGTGATTTTAAAAGGGATTTTTTTTCTTTCCCTTTCTGATATTTCATTGTTAGTGTAAATAAATGCAATAGGTTTCTGTATGTTAATCTTGTGTCATGTTTTTGCTGAATTTGTTTATCAGCTCTAGTAGTTTTTGTGTGCAGTCCACATTTACTACTGCAGGAACTGAGTGTCTGGGAAGTTAAGTAAATTGTTCCAGGATATGTAGTAGGTAGTACAGTGAAGATTCAAACCCGTATCTTTGGATTCTGTGAATGGGGTACTGTCTCCTTGTGCTTGCCCAGTCCCAGGCAGTCCCCATACAAAGAAATACAAAGATGAGTGAGGCACAGTCCCTGCCCTCTAGAAGCTTAGAAGCCAACAGGTCAGTTAGAAATGTAAACAGATAGTTGAAGTAAGTTCTATCTCTGTGTACTAGAGACTTATCCAGTCTCCTGGAGTAGCTGCAGCATAAGGTAGATGTCATATCCCAGGTCTCTTTTTTAGTCTGAAGAAGAAGAGGTATTAGTCGCTCAGTTGTGTCTGACTGTTTGTGATCCCGTAGGCTGTAGCCCGCCAGGCTCCTCTGTCCATGGAATTATCCAGGCAAGAATATTGGAGTGGGTTGCCATACCCTTCTCCAGAGGATCTTCCTGACCCAAGAATTGAACCTTGGTCTCCTGCATTGCAGGCAGATTTACCATCTGAGCCACTAGGGAAACCCTATTATTTTATTTTATAGTATTTGTAAGTTTTACTTTCTTTATAAAGATTAACTCATAATTCTCATTTAATAATGTTATGAGGTAGTCACTATTATATTCCCATTTTACAGGTGAGAAAATAAGGTACAGGTAGGTTAAATAATTTATCCAAAGTCACACACTAGTAAGTGGCAATGCTAGGATTCAAATTCAAGATGTCTAGCTCAAGAGTTTATATTTCCATCACTAGACTTCGTTGCCTCTAAACCTTTCTAGCTCAGAAAAATTAATGTTAGCATCCACCAAAGTGATCTGATTCTAGGGCTTTGACCCTTTAGGTGCCATCTTATTGCTTAACAATGAACAATGTAACTATCAAGGAGACTGGATACACTTGTTCTGTTTATTATGCTCTTTCTAGGCAGTTCTACCTAGGAAGGCAATTTACAATCAAAGGCTTGTTGGCTTGCTTGGAATCAGATCAAGGGGATTTACCTGGTTGATCTTAAGGACCTTCTGATTCCATTTGCACCGTAAGATTTTGTCTGTGGCAACCATTTCCCTGTACAATACTGAAGGCATACTGCTTTTAAGATGTTTTCTAAACTTACAGTGATGACCAATTCTCCTCAAGGTTTGAAATACTCTTTATTTAGACATTGTGTTAGTCAGGCTTCCTCTGTTTGTAAGTGCGGACAGTCCCAACTCAAATAAATGTAAGCACAATGGAAATTTCTTGACTCATGTCCCTGGCAAGTTAAGAGATAGATATAGCTTCTCGTATTTTCACTCAAATGAAATCATCCTCCAGATTTCTTTTTTTATCTGTATCCCTCCCCCTCCACAACTCTTGGCTTTACTTAGCTCTGTGTGTTGACCTCATTCATTCCTAGATAAAGATACTACCATGATGGGTTACCTATCCTGTTTTGTATCAATCAATATGGTCAAGAGAATGAGCTAGTCTTGTTTAGTTCAGCTTGGTTTATTTGTCCATCTGTGTGGCCTTCAGGGTCTGAGTTTACTTGATAATCCCACTAGAAGAACATGTTGGAGCAAAGAAGGCTACATTCCTCAAAGGAAGTAGAGATGATGTAAGACAAAAACAATAATATCAGTAAATCATATTGTAGCCTGAGACAAGAGAAGGAATTCATTAAAATAGATTCTGTCCTTATTTAAAATCTTGATGGGTTCATCATGGATTTTTTTGTATTTTTATTTTTAAAATATTTCATTAAAATACTATTTATCTTGATTTTTCAGTTTTTTGGCATCCCTTAAATTTTGCATTAAAGGCAGATGTCTCACTCGCCTGGCCTCCTGACCTTAATCTTGACCCTGTTACGAGGAGTCAACTTACTTCAGAGGTTAACATGGTGTCTGCCTCAAAGTAAGTGCTCAATAAATGTTTGCAAAACAAATAGATTTATGAATAAATTGAAAAATTTAGTCTCAGATATATGATGAAGCTGCTTTCTATCGTTTTTTAATATACAAAAGTACATGTTTTATAAACTCATGTTAAGCAAACTCATAAGAAACTGAATGATAGAACATTAGCTTAAAAGTCTGCAATTAGAAATGTTTGAAAATAAACTTCTTGGAGAGAAGGGTAGAGGAGTAGAAAGGTTACTAATGTTTGTTGTGCCCATGTACTATGCATTTTATTTATTTATTATCCACTATATGAGGCATTTTGTGTATCATTACATTTAATACAAGTCTATGTGGCTGATATCTTTATATTGTTTAAAGAAGCTGAGGCTTAGACAAACTTGCTCTATAACTAGTAAGTGACAGAGAAAGGATTTTAACACATATCTTTCTATGTGAAATGACCTTATTCTGGCTGCTGTGTATATTGGAGGCAAGGTAAGCTAGAGTAGAAGAAAAAGAGAAAAATACAACTGAATCTGTCCACAGTGTCAAACCCACGTCTTACCCATAAGCACTCAAAATATAATTATGAAACAAATGTGTAATAAGTAAAATAAAATTTGCAATTGGTCTAGATAAATTAGTTACTTTGGCTAACTAAAGCATTATTCCCTTCTCAATTCTACTTTTTTTTTTTTCATTTAAACACAAAAAAGAAATAACTTACTTCTTCTCCACACACCTCAAGTCTTAAAGTAATTCACAGTTATGGATAGTAGTCTGAGAACATTCATCTTATTGCCTCTCACCTAAAATTCAGAAAGGTGTATGTGTGTGTGTTAAACACACCGAACACGTACATGCGTTCATTCTTTAATGCATTCAAAATATACAGTATTGTATTAGATACCTACTATTTCCACTGGACTGTTTTTCATTTCTACATGCTACACACACACACACACACACACACACACACACACACACACACACACGCATGTGCATGTTAACTTATAACAGCTTGGAAAAACAAGAAAGAGTTTTATCAGAAACATTGGGAAATCCCTACGAGATCTAAGACAGAATCAGATATATCTAGGAACAAAACTAAATGAAAACATGACCCAGAAACTTGCAGGAGAGGAGGGTTATAGAAATATGACTTTGGTGTCATACCAACTCTGGACTCAATGGATAAAACAAGTGAGATGGACAAGCCCTGGACATTCATTAAAGTGATTAATTGAGTGGATGTATAAGAGTTAACTAGACTGGGGCTTCCCTGGTGGTCCAGTGACTAAGACTCTGCACTATCAATACAGGGAGTCCTATTTCCATCCCTAGTCAGGGAACTAGATCCATTACACTGCAACTGGGAGGTCTCAGGCTATAACTAAAGATCCCAAGTGCTGCAACTGAGACCCTACACAGCCAAATAAATAAGTAATGTAACTAGGCTGGTTGACCATCAACCTGTCTCCCGCTCCTCCACTAAGCAGCAAGTGGCAGCAATGCTTGTTTATTGGCTAAAGAAGTATGGACACTGAAGCTTAAGAGAGGGAGTGATGCTCTCTGAGCCAGTTCCTGACCCCCAAGAGAGACAGGAAATTCCTCAAAAGAGAAGTCATTAAGGCATTCTTCCTAGTAGCATATCCCTTCCCTTTAGTTAAAAGAGGGCAAGTTATTATTACATATATCGAGCAGGAAACTAAGGATTAACAGGTACAAGATAAACATATAAAAGTCATCAAAATTTTGTAGAAAATCAATTCTATGTAAGAAAACCACTGATCTCAACAAAGAGAAGAGCTAAACATTCAAGGCAAGAGTTTATTGATGATCTGTTAAAAGAAAAGAGGTAGTTGAAGGATAAATTAGTGAGTGGAAGATAGAGGCTGAGAAATTTTCCCTTTTTCATTTCTAAAGACAATAGCTAAAAGATCTAGAAGATTCAATATACATGTCCAGTTAAGTTCAGTTGCTCAGTCATGTCTGACTCTTTGCGACCCCATGGACTACCAGCATGCCAGGCTTCCCTGTCCGTCACCTACTCCCAGAGTTTATTCAAACTCAGGTCCATTGAGTCAGTGATGCCATCTAACAGTCTCATCCCCTTCTCCTCCCGCCTTCAATCTTTCCCAGCATCAGAGTCTTTTCAAATAAGTCAGTTCTTCAAATCAGGTGGCCAAAGTATTGGAGTTTCAGCTTCAACATCAGTCCTTCCAATGAATATTCAGGACTGATTTCCTTTAGGATTGACTGGTTAGATCTCCTTGCTGTCCAAGGGACACTCAACAGTCTTCTCCAACACCACAGTTCAAAAGCATCAATTCTTTGGTGCTCAGCTTTCTTTATAGTCCAACTCTAACATCCATACATGACTACTGGAAAAACCATAGCTTTGACTAGCTGGACCTTTGTTGGCAAAGTAATGTCTCTGCTTTTTAATATGCTGTCCAGGTTGGTCATAACTTTTCTTCCAAGGAGCAAGTGTCTTTTAATTAAATGGCTGCAGTTACCATCTGCAGTAATTTTGGAAACCAGAAAAATAAAGTCTATCACTGTGTCCACTGTTTCTCCATCTATTTCCCATGAAGTGATGGGACCAGATGCAATGACCTTAGTTTTCTAAATGTTGAGCTTTAAGCCAACTTTTTCACTCTCCTCTTTCACTTTCATCAAGAGACTCTTTAGTTCTTCGCTTTCTGCCATAAGGATGGTGTCATCTGCATATATGAGGTTATTGAAATTTCTCCCAGCAATCTTGATTCCAGCTTGTGCTTCATCCAGCCCAGCATTTCTCATGATGTACTCTGCATATAAATTAAATAAACAAGGTGACAATATACTATACATCCTTGACGTACTCCTTTCCTAATTTGGAACCAGTCTATTGTTCCATGTCCAGTTCTAACTGTTGCTTCTTGACCTGCATACAGGTTTCTCAGGAGGCAGGTCAGGTGGTCTGGTAGTCCCATCTCTTTCAGAATTTTCCACAGTTTGTTGTGGTCCACACAGTCAAAGACTTTGGCATAGTCAATAAAGCAGAAATAGATGTTTTTCTGGAACTCTCTTGCTTTTTTGATGATCCATTGGATGTTGGCAATTTGATCTCTGGTTCCTCTGCCTTTTCTAAATCTAGCTTAAACATCTGAAAGTTCACGGATCACATACTGTTGAAGCCTGGCTTGGAGAATTTTGAGCATTACTTTGCTAACGTGTGAGATGAATGCAATTGTGCAGTAGTTTGAGCATTCTTTGGCATTGCCTTTCTTTGGGATTGGAATGAAAGCTGACCTTTTCCAGACCTGTGGCCACTGCTGAGTTTTCCAAATTTGCTGGCATATTGAGGGCAGCACTTTCACAGCATCATCTTTTCGGATTTGAAATAGCTCAACTGAAATTCCATCACCTCCACTAGCTTTGTTTGTAGTCATGCTTCCTAAAGCCCACTTGACATTCAGGATGTCAAGGACTTCACATTCTAGGATGTCTGGCTCTAGGTGAGTGATCACACCATTGTGATTACCTGGGTCATGAAGATTTTTTATATAATTCTTCTGTGTATTCTTGCCACCTCTTCTTAATATCTTCTGCTTCTGTTAGGTCCATACCATTTCTGTCTTTTATTGTGCCCATTTTTACATGAAATGTTCCCTTGGTATCTCTAATTTTCTTGAAGACATCTCTAGTCTTTCCCATTCTATTGTTTTCCTCTGTTTCTTCGCACTGGTCGCTGAGGAAGGCTTTCTTATCTCTCCTTGCTATTCTTTGGAACTCTATTCAAATGGGTATATCTTTCCTTTTCTCCTTTGCCTTTCTTTCTCTTCTTTTTATAGCCATTTGTAAGGCCTCCTCCGACCACCACTTTGCCTTTTTGCATTTCTTTTTCTTGAGGATGGTCTTGATCACTGCCTCCTGTACAATGTCATGAACCTCCATCCATAGTTCTTCAGGCACTCTATCAGATCTAATCCCTTGAATCTATTTGTCACTTCCACTGTATAATCATAAGGGATTTGATTTAGGTCATACTTGAATGGTCTAGTGGTTTCCCTACTTTTTTCAGTTTAAGAAGAGAGAAAAAGAGAATGCAGAGGAAAAAATAGTGGTAAAAGTGTATTTTTTGGAGTTTAAGAAAGATGCAAGTCTTTAAATTGAAAATATTAGCCAAGCTGAACGAAATAGAACCAAAACTTAGACTTGTCATGGTGAAATTTTAGAACACTAGGGATAAAGGTAAAGTCCTAAAAGCTTCCAAAGGGATAAACAGGTTAAGCTCAAAGGAATGAGAATCAGTGTGGCATCAGATTCCTCATTGGCAGCACTGCTGGAAGATATAACAGTGTCTTCTACGATCTGAGAAAAAACTAAGACAAACTAGCTTTCGAGTGAGAGTATAGAATATTTTTTCATACCCAAAAATTCAGAAATTTTACCCCTTGCCCCCCAGATCATTATTGAGATAAACATTTGGGTATGTACTCTAGCAAAATGAACAATAATCCAAGAAAAAGGAAAATGTAGGATTTAGTAACTAAAGTGAGGGGTAGACTGGGTAGGCTTGGGGTACAGTGTATTCTGGACTACTACTAATGATCTTGTATCCTAGACCTCCAACACCACACCAAATAGAACCCACTCCAATTCTAGATGGTACTTCAGATTTTCATCACCAACAGGCTTCTCTTAAAGAAATATAATCATAAATTTTGTTGGCTATAAATACCCAATAAATAGTAACTTCAAAAAATTGGGCGGGGGAGATGTAACAGAAAAGTTCTAGATAGAGGTGGACTTAGCTTCAAGCAAATAAGGCTTAAGTTTTAGGACCTTCAGTGACAAGGCTGCTAAAGGCTCAGTTAGGCTCCTTAGAGTGAGGGGAGGATGTTAGCAGCCCCAGCCCAGTGCAGGAATGCTGCCTTACCTGAAGTCACCTGCCTAGGCTATCTAATTCTCTTTCACCTCTTTATTTCTCTTTCTTCCCATTACAAAGGCTATTTTAGATATTAGAAGAGAGCAGCCAGATTTCAGAACAAGGGTAAAAATTATTTCCATGGAAAGATCTCAGTATACTTCACAAGTAGGTAATTCCTGTTGTTCTGTTTTACTAGTGTTGAAATCAACACCCAGATATTATATGACTCCCTCAAGTCACAAATCAGCAGATAATAGCCACAGCAGCATACTAATAGAATCCCCAAGTCTTGTCTTACACTCCTGTGTCTAAGCACACTGGTATATATCTCTTGGGCAGTTATGCAGGTCTGTGCTGGGTGATCATGCAGAAGCTCCTGAGGATAGTGCCATTGACCTTGCAAAACTTGCCACATTCCTTTAGTAATTGATATGTCCTCAGGCCTTACCAGCTTGTGACCTCAGAACAAGGTCACACAGCTTAATATCCAGACTGCAGATATGAGCCCCTGAAGTTGGGAAGTCTGTTCTTCTGCTGGATCCACATGTTCCTCCCTTTCTCCCCACAAATCCAAGGAGTATTTAAGAGTTACTTTTCATCTCCTTCAGTCCCTCACTTGCATGAGTTTCCTCCAGGCCCCTGGGAGAAGCCCTGGCAGTGTTTTCAAAATGGATGTATGTTTTTATAAAATTTGTAAATATTTTTATAGCAGCTAGTTGACTTCTGTCTCTTTCTACTGTTTCCATTCCTTTACATTCTCCTGTTAATGGTGGTACTAGAGTAGCTGTGGGTCTTTTTATAGGATCTGGCTAAGAGGAGGCTAAATACTATATTATACATATATGGTCTTCAAAAACATTTTTTAAAAAGAAAGATAAATTGGAAATATGCTATTTTTAGCAGATTTAATGTCAGATATTATTGACATACAATAAAGGCACATTTTTAAAGTGTACAGTTTGGTAAGTTTTGACTTATGGATAGCCTGAAAAATGATCACCAAATCAAGATAATGGATAAACCCATCACCTTTAAATGTTTCCTCATGCCTCTTTGTAATTCCTCCCTCCTGCCTTCACTCCCATCCCCAGGAAACCACTGATCTGCCTTCTGTCAGTATAAATTAGTTTGCATTTTCTGTAATTTTTCTATAAGTGGAATCATACAGTATGTACTTTTTGTCTGGCTTTTTTCACTCAACCCAGTTATTTTGGGATTCATCCATGTTGTGTGTATAAATAAAATAGTACTCAATTTTATGGATATGCTGCAATTCTCTTATCCATTCTACTGTTGAGAGACATTTGGATTGTTTCCAGTTTGGGGGTGTTACAAAGCTGCACCGAACATTTATGTGTAAGTCTTTGTATGAACATATGCTTTCATTTTTCTTGGCTGAATACCTGAGAATAGAATGACTGTGTCAGATGGTAGGTAAATATTTAATTTTTAAGAAATTGCCAAGTCTTCCCAAGTGGTTGTATCATTTTACATTCCCGCTAGCAATGTATGAAAGTTCCAGTTGATCTATATCCTTGCTAATACTTACTATGGTCAGCCTTTTATTTTAGCCATTCTAATAAGGATAGTGGAATCTCACTATGATTTACTTTAATAGCTAATGATGTAAGTATCTTTTTATGTGCTTACTTGCCATCTTTATAGCTTCTCTATGAAGTATCTTTTCAAGTCTTTTGCCCATTTTTAAATATTTGTTTGTTTAAATATTTGTTGTCTTCTTATTATTGAGTTTTGAGAGAGTCTTTATAGATTCTAGATAGTTTCAGATGTGGTCTGGTTCCATATAACCGGGACAAACCAATCACTATGGATGAGAGAATATTTCCCAAGCTGATTATTGAATCTTAAATAATGTCACATGTGGGACATTCTATTCCACCCTGCAATGTAGTCTTTACAGTACTGGGCCCAACCACTCTGTAGGGGAAAAACATTTGCTGTGTCTCCTTTCCTGTCACACTAGTGCCACACTTCACTTCTGCCACCAGGTGTGTAGCTTTTCCACACATCTAACAGTTCTTTGACACCAGCTGGGTGTCCCATAATTTAACTCAATTCTGACACGATCTGTTTGGAGATAGTATCATATATCATAGGTTAAGGGCTCAGTCCCACAAGACATCTCCCCACCCCCAACACACATACCTTCAGATGCCAGATTGTCATCTGTGGTTCTGACTGATCAGATATAAAACTTATAGCCTACTCCTTAGGTTTTATTATTTGCTAGAATGGTTCTCAGAACTAAAGGAGACATTTAACTCATGTTTACCAATTATTATAAAAGAATATGATGAAGGATACAGATGAATATCCATATGGTAGAGATATATAAGGCAATGTATGGGGGGAAGGGCAGAGTTTCCGTGTCCTTGTCAGGCATGCCACCCTCCTGGTACCTCCATCCTCCATGTGTTGACAATCTGGAAGTTGCCAGTACTTTGGGGATTTCTGTGGCGGCTTCATCACATAGTGAAGACTGATCATTAACTCATTTTCTAGCCTCTCTCTCCTTCCTGAAGGGTTAGGGGGTGGAGCTGAAAGTTCCAAGTTTCTAATCATCACCAGATGGTCAACACCAAAATCAGACTGATTATATTCTTTGCAGCTGAAGATGGAGAAGCTCTATACAGTCAGCAAAAACAAGACTGGAAGCTGACTGTGGCTCAGATCACGAACTCCTTATTGCCAAATTCAGACTGAAATTGAAGAAAGTAGGGAAAACCACTAGACCATTCAGGTATGACCTAAATCAAATCCCTTATGACTATACAGTGGAAGTGAGAAATAGATTTAAGGGACTAGATCTGATAGACAGAGAGCCTGATGAACTATGGACGGAGGTTCGTGACATTGTACAGGAGACAGGGATCAAGACCATCCCCATGGAAAAGAAATGCAAAAAGGCAAAATGTCTGAAGAGGCCTTACAAATAGCTGTGAAAAGAAGTGAAGCGAAAAGCAAAGGAGAAAAGGAAAGATATGCCCATTTGAATGCAGAGTTCCAAAGAATAGCCAGGAGAGATAAGAAAGCCTTCCTCAGCGATCAATGCAAAGAAATAGAGAAAAACAACAGAATGGGAAAGACTAGAGATCTCTTCAAGAAAATTAGAGATACCAAGGGAACATTTCATGGAAAGATGGGTTCGATAAAGGACAGAAATGGTATGGACCTAACGGAAGCAGAAGATATTAAGAAGAGGTGGCAAGAATACACAGAAGGACTGTACAAAAAGGATCTTCATGACCCAGATAATCATGATGGTGTGATCACTCACCTAGAGCCAGACATCCTGGAATGTGAAGTCAGGTGGGCCTTAGAAAGCATCACTACGAATTCCCATTAAGCTATTTCAAATCCTGAAAGATAATGCTGTGAAAGTGCTGCACTCAATATGCCAGCAAATTTGGAAAACTCAGCAGTGGCCACAGGACTGGAAAAGGTCACTTTTCATTCCAATCCCAAGGAAAGGCAGTCCCAAAGAATGCTCAAACTACCGCACAATTGCACTCATCTCACACACTAGTAAAGTAATGCTCAATATTCTCCAAGCCAGGCTTCAGCAATACGTGAACCGTGAACTTCCAGATGTTCAAGCTGGTTTTAGAAAAGGCAGAGGAACCAGAGATCAAATTGCCAACATCCACTGGACCATTGAAAAAGCAAGAGAGTTCCAGAAAAACGTCTATTTCTGCTTTATTGACTATGCCAAAGCCTTTAACTGTGTGGACCACAACAAACTGTGGAAAATTCTGAAAGAGATGGGAATACCAGACCACCTGACCTGCCTCTTGAGAAACCTGTATGCAGGTCAAGAAGCAACAGTTAGAACTGGACATGGAACAACAGACCAGTTCCCAATAGGAAAAGGGATATGTCACGGCTGTATATTGTCACCCTGCTTATTTAACTTATATGCAGAGTGCATCATGAGAAATGCTGGGCTGGATGAAGCACAAGCTGGAATCAAGATTGCCAGGAGAAATATCAATAACCTCAGATGTGCAGATGACTCCACCCATATGGCAGAAAGTGAAGATGAACTAAAAAGCTTCTTGATGAAAGTGAAAGAGGAGAGTGAAAAAGTTGGCTTAAAGCTTAACATTCAGAAAACTAAGATCATTGCATCTGGTCCCATCACTTCATGGGAAATAGATGGGGAGACAATGGAAACAGTGTCAGACGTTAATTTTTTGGGCTCCAAAATCACTGCAGATGGTGATTGCAGCCATGAAATTAAAAGACACTTACTCCTTGGAAGGAAAGTTATGACCAACCTGGACAGCATATTAAAAAGCAGAGACATTACTTTGCCAACAAAGGTCTGTCTGGTCAAGGCTATGGTTTTTCCAGTGGTCATGTATGGATGTGAGAGTTGGACAGTGAAGAAAGCTGAGTGCCAAAAAATTGATGCTTTTGAACTGTGGTGTTGGAGAAGACTCTTGAGAGTCCCTTGGACTGCAAGGAGATCCATCCAGTCCATCCTAAAGGAGATCAGTCCTGGGTGTTCATTGGAAGGACTGATGCTGAAGCTGAAACTCCAGTACTTTGACCACCTCATGTGAAGAGTTGACTCATTGGAAAAGACCCTGATGCTGGGAGGGATTGGGGGCAGGAGGAGAAGAGGATGACAGAGGATGAGATGGTTGGATGGCATCACCAACTCGATGGACATGAGTAAACTCCGGGAGTTGGTGATGGACAGGGAGGGCTGGCGTGCTGTGATTCATGAGGTCGCAAAGAGTCAGACATGACTGAGTGACTGAACTGAACTGAACTGAATCATGGTTTGGCCTTTCTGATGACCAGCCCCCATCCAGAAGCCCACCAGCCACTGTCTCAGAACATAGACACTCCTATCACTTAGAAAATTGCAAGAGTTTTAGGAGCTTTGTGCAGGGAACCAGGGGCAGAGACCAATAAATACATCTTCTATTATTTCACGCACTCTGAGTTCTTTTCACGGCTCTTTTTCTAGCATGAGAAGACAAGTTCAAACCTTCACAGTAACCTGCCTGTGGTCTAGCCTTACAATCTCCTGAAAGCAAATGCTTTAACAAAAATACAAAAGAATCGTCAGTTGCTGTAATTAGAAAAACAAAAAACAAAACCAGTTCTTTTACTGGAAAGCATATAGTCCTGCTAACATTTGTATCCCTGAATGACAGACTTAACATTTTAAGCTTTCACATGCTTTACAATTGCAAGCAGTTTGTCTTCACAGCATCTCTAAGAACAATTGATGGATTCCTGCTTGTCATTTCCATTTTGACAGCTTTTCCACAAAGCAACTCTCCCTTCTACAGAACTTCTATTATGGTGGGGGGTGAGGAGTCTCTGGATCAATGAATAAGCATTTTGGAGGTTTCTAATGCTCCCAAATGTGTAAGCCTAGCATCTAGTCATTTCCATACACTGGTAAAACTGATAGAAGAGTGAGAGTGTGACCCTAGATGGAGCCAAGAACTTTTCCCTGCTACTATAACCTTTAGTTATACAAAAACAAACAAAGATTTTATAGAGGGGCATGGAATAGTAAACCTCATGGAAATTAGAGCTAAAATTGTGCAAAAAACAGCTGTAGGTCGCTAAAACTGATTGGAAGCCACAGAGCAGAAAAGGAGCTGAGGGAAGTCAGGAGTCTTGGGAAAAATTGGCAGTAGTATTAAAATTGGTTGTATTTCTGGATACCAGTAATATGAAAATATTTCCCAAAGTTTTACCACTTTTCTACCTTATCTCCCTTTTTGTTTGTGCTGCTTCTTGGTTTAAATGAGAAAATTCCTTAAGTCATCTTTAATCAGATTTTATTGCAGAATCTTGCAAAATTTTGGAAACTAAAGCCAAGTCAACCAAAGGAATTTTTTTTTAAATCACAGTTGTTTGGAAAGCATTTATTATGAGATCAAAAAGCATTATACCCCTCAACATCCTCTGACCACCTTATCATAGTCAATGTAGTCATCATCATCATCTTTACATAACTATTGTCTTAATTATTCAGTTCAGTTCAGTTGCTCAGTCATGTTGGACTCTTTGCAACCCCATGGACTGCAGCACGCCAGGGTTCCCTATCCATCACCAGCTCCCAGAGCTTGTTCAAACCCATGTCCATCGAGTTGGTGATGCCTTCCAACCATTTCACCTTCTGTTGTCCCCTTCTCCTGCCTTCAACCTTTCCCAGCATCAGGGTCTTTTCCAGTGGGTCAGTTCTTCACAATAGGTGGCCAAAGTGTTGGAGCTTCAGCTTCAGCATCAGTCCTTCTAATGATTATTCAGGACTGATTTCCTTTAGGATGGACTGGTTGGATCTCCTTGTAGTCCAAGGGACTCTCGAGAGTCTTCTCCAACACCACAGTTCAAAAGCATCAATTCTTCGGCACTCAGCTTTCTTTATGGTCCAGCTCTCACATCCATACATGACTACTGGGAAAACCATAGCTTTGAGTAGATGGACCTTCGTCAGTAAAGTAATGTGTCTGCTTTTTAATATGCTGTCCAGGTTGGTGACAGCTTTTCTTCCAAGGAGCAAACGTCTTTTAATTTCATGGCTGCATCATTATCTACAGTGATTTTGGAGCCCAAAAAAATAAAGTCTGTCACTGTTTCCATTGTTTCCCCATCTATTTGCCATGAAGTGATGGGACTGGATGTCATGATCTTAGTTTTTTGAATGTTGAGTTCATAGTTAAGAATGTTGAGCCTTAATTATTAGCATTAGCCATCTGCCAGGCACCAAACCACATGCTTTGTACGTAATATCTTTCAATATCTCAGAATAGTCCTATGTGTTAGATATTATCCCCTTTCCAATATTGAAAACCAGAGGCAAAGAGAAATTAAGTAACCCACTCACAGTCACAAACTAGTAAACAGTGAAGTTAAAAATCAAATGCCAACCCATTTAACCCCACTGTCAGGCTCGTAACTGGCTCACCATATTCACATTTTCACTCAGTGATTGGTACTTGATGGAAGCAGATTTACCATGATCTAGTGAAGCTTAGCTTTCAGGCCTTTTCATTTGTACAAGCACCTTCCAAAGATATGTCTTTGTAAAATGAACAGTCAGTTAAAACCGCTGTCTCTCAGTCCAATTCCTCCTCACATCATGGGGCATTGGAGTGGCTGTGGACATTTTTGGGATCATGATGAATTGGGAGTTGGAGGATATATTTAGTTTGAGTTCTATGTGATATTTTATGTAGTTTACAGTCACTTTTGTGTACAGTTAAGCAACTGCTATCTATGTTGGTGTAGGAATGGCTTTTAGTAATTCTCTTACCACTGATTGTGCCAACTCACCAGGTGTTATGACAGTTAAACCAAGAGTTAAAAGGTGGTGGGAAGGAAGAAGAACAGAGAGGGGATTAGAGCAAATATTACATTTTTGACATTTTAAATTAAACTTGTTTAAGAATTCAAAAATCTTAAAACTCCTTACTATTAGAATTAGCTAATTAAACCATTAATGAAATTAGGTATAGTATAATCTCTAATGCATTTTGGAGACATTTTATTAAGTGGTTTATATGAATGTTCATCATTTTTTCTCAATAATGTGCTTGTATGAAGCAACTCATTCCCCTGTGGTACCTGATGAAGCATAAATTTGATGAGAAAGAGCCCTGGCATATGATCACATGTGGTGTGTGATAAATTTATAACATTGGCCCTCCCAGCTTGAGTTGTCAGATGAGCAGTGAGAGATCTACCTGGGACATAATCAATGAAGCATTTGTCAATGAATGAGCAAATGAATGTGTGAATGAATCATTAGATTTATAAGGTTTATATATTATCAGATTTACATATTATTCTCTAGATTGCGATCCCTTGGTTGAGAGAGGCTGAGTGATGTACCTCCTCACACTCAATGGCTTCCCAAGTGGTGCTGCTAGTGGTAAAGAATCTGCCTGCCAATGCAGGAGATACAAGAGACACTGGTTTGATTCCAGGGGTCAGGAAGATCCCCTGGAGTAGGAAATGGCAACCTGCTTCAGTATTTTTGCCTGGAAAATCCCATGGGCAAAGGAGCCTAGCGGGCTACAGTTCGTGGGGTCACAAAGAGTCAGACACAACTGAGCGACTGTGCAAACACACACAACACTCAATGGTAGAGTGAAGCAAGGACTCAGGTTGCCTAACTTTCAATCATGTGCTCTTTAGTAAGATTTCAGATCATGGATGTTTTCTAGAAGGCTTAAATAAATCTTCACCATTTCTAACCACTAAAAGCACCTCCTTTATAGTCTAGAGACTGCTGTCCTGTGGAAAAGAATTCCTTTTTAGACTATCAAGGAAATAAGGCAGTGATTGTTTTAAATATGACTTCATGTTATCTGACCTGGTTCTGATAGACAAGATGCCAGAAGAGTCTGGCAGAGGTGGGATGAGGTGGGGAGTCAGGGGTGGGAGATTCTCTGTTCTTGTTTAGTCGCTAAGTCATGTCCAACTACTGGAGACGTAAGAGATGTGGGTTCAGTCCCTGGGTCGGGAAGATCCCCTGGAGAAGGGCATGGCAACCCACTCCAGTATTCTTAACTGGAGAATCCCTTGGACAGAGGAGCCTGGTGGGCTACAGTCCATAGGATCACAAAGAGTTGTACACAACTAAAGCGACTTAGCAGGCAGGAATGTCCAGCTCTTTGTGATTCCATGTACTATAGCCCACCAGACTCCTCTGTCCACAGGATTTCCCAGGGAAGAATACTAGAATGCATTGCCATTTCCTTCTCCAGGGGATCTCTCCAACCCAGGGATTAAACCTGTGTCTTGACTGCATTGGCAGATGGATTCTTTACCAGTGAGCCACCAGGGAACCCCAGAGAGACTGTTTAGATCAAGGGTTTTCAAACTGAGAGTGTTGACCCATTAGTGAATAGTGAAATCAATTTAGTGGCTGAATAATAAAATAGAAAATATCAGATTGTGTTGCCACATGATAAGGGAACTAAGGATTGCTTAGGTAAAATTTTGATAGACCTTGTCATAATATCTATATTTTTTAAGGTGGATTGTGGTCAGAATTTTTTAAATTAATTAATTATATTTTTAATTAACATATAGTTGATACACAGTATTATTTAAGTTATAGGTGTATAATATAGTGATTCACAATTTTTAAAGGTCATACTCTGTTTATAATTAATGTAAAACCTTGACTGTATTCCCTGTGTTGTACGATATATCCTTGTTGTTTATTTTATACCTAATAGCTTGTACCTCTTAATGCTCTACCCCTATATTGTCCCTCCCCCTAGGATTTTTTTCCTTTACACTAGGGTTGGTGACCAAGTGCCTAGAACAGAATAAAACATTCAGCATAGTATGTATTTAGAGGGAATAAACCTAGGGGCAGAAATGTAATTGTTTTCGGTTGAGGGGAAAAGGAAAGAGGAGGACTACCACAGTTGGGCCAGGCTTTACATGATGCACAGAGGAAGAAAAGCTCAGAGCCTGTGTTGTAATGCCAGAAGTTGAGGCCTGGAAGTCTCTACAGAATGGGTGGGAGACCCAGGATCCTGAGAAGTCTCTCATTGAATGGAGATTCGGAGTGAGCTTGAACCTGTGATAGAATCTGATGTGGACAGGCTTACAAGAGGCCAAGTTGAAGCAGAGATCACTGGGCTTGGGAGAATTTCAAGATTGTTGACTTTGTAGTCAATTGACTACAGTCCTAGATTTTGAAGGTATGAAAGGCTATACCTAGAGTTTATTGGGAGTGAGTGTAAAAACACTGGAGAATCTGGCACACTAGGCACCTACTGAATTGTGGGGGACCCTAGAGGCAGTGGGTGGGACAGGCCAGAACTATACAATAGGACTAAGATGTCATCACTATTGCCTATTTTATTCTGACTCCTTATACACAAAAGTTAAATATTTATAATACTGAAATGCTATACGAAATATCCAAGTAGAATAATGAATATAAAAGTGTTACATCCACGTTTTTATTAGCATTTCCCTACTGAATCTTTTCCCATTCCTTTATTTTTAACTTTGACAAGTTGTTTTAAGTGTGTCTCTTGTAAATAGAAAATAGTTATTTTGATTTGAGAAAACATATCAAAATGTAAAACAGTGTTTTGACTAGGAAGATGAGTAACTGTCAAGATTCTAATATGTTAAAGAAGCAATTATAAGAAGTACTAAAAAATATTAACTATATGACTGGATGGGTTAAAACAAATAGTTCACCAAGTAGCTTGAAATACAGCTCACTAAATCTGAATCTGTAAAATTGTGATGACTTTAGAGTAAGTGACCAGAAGAAAAAGAGAGGTGGGAGCATATAGTACTATCAGATCATATTGACCAATTCCAGATTATTTGGGATTTGACATACAGCTATTGTGGAAATTAAACAATGATTTTAAGAAAGATATGCGCTTAATCTATTTTAAAAGTCATTTGAGGCTTTGGGAAAAGGTCAGAATTTAGCTTGAAATTTTTATATAAGGAAAAATCTCTAATATCAATAAATCTACATCTTAACAAGATATTTGTCTTCTAGCTGGAAGAGTAAAAAATACTTTAGTCTTGAAAAAAAAAATACTTTAGTCTTAAAATTCCTGAGAAAAATACTTGAACCGTGTTTATTATATTTATATAAAAATACAGTATAATGGCTCCACTGTCAAGAATTCCAGGAGTTGAGTATAGTTTTGTTATTGTTTTCATTTATGTTATCCAGTAGCAGGATAGGTTTTGGTTGAAATCTTTGTGCTGTCTTACCTGATTTACTTTGTTATGTCATAAAGAAGACTGGCAAAGGATCAGAACCAGGAAAGTCAACCTGCCCACACTGGCATCAAACTTTCAGGATTATGAGCACCTGATAACTCTCTGAGTGGACCTACTACAAATAGCTGTGAAATACATTATGCATGCTGCCATTATTCAGGTGGCTACATTTTCCGTTCTGATTATCTTTGCATAGGATAAATTTTTTCTCAGTTTCTGTGTTAACAGAAAGAGGGTTAAGATTGGATGGTTATTGCGGTAAACATGGACTAATCCAACAGGGCCAACAGATATCAAGCAGAATCAGTTTCACTGCCAAGCTAAGCTAAAACTTAAAACAATCATTTTCTCAGGTAAAAGAAATACCCTGTGGATTATAGTTAGTTAATTTCAACAACAGCATTTGACAATGTATCAAAGCCCCCATACATCAGCCATAGTTAATTAGTATGAGGCAGCAATCATACTATTAATGTGGAAACACTGAGATACTATCTGAATGAAGTAGTAATTAGATTAGAAAGGATTAAAAAGATAACTCTTATTGGAAATCATGTTATCAAACTTATTGGAAAAATAATCATTGTTGAAACTAAGTTATACTTGGAGGTTCTATTTTCTCTACTTTTGTATATCTTTGAAGATTTCCGTTAAATAAGTGATAAGGAAACAAACGTGTAAAAGAACCTAAATCACTTTTTTTTACTCCTCTAGAAGTGAAAATAAAGTTTTAAGTGACAGGTTATGGAAAAAGTGAATGCTGCAATGAGTATAACTAGACCTTACCACAGATTGAAGGACTTTGAAAAGACCAGACCACCTGACCTGCCTCTTGAGAAACCTGTATGCAGGTCAGGAAGCAACAGTTAGAACTGGACATGGAACAACAGACTGGTTCCCAATAGGAAAAGGAGTACGTCAAGGCTGTATATTGTCACCCTGCTTATTTAACTTATATGCAGAGTACATCATGAGAAACGCTGGGCTGGAGGAAGCACAAGCTGGAATCAAGATTGCCAGGAGAATTATCAATAACTTCAGATATGCAGATGACACCACCCTTATGGCAGAAAGTGAAGAACCACCAAAGAGCCTCTTGATGAAATTGAAAGAGGAGAGTCAAAAAGTTGGCTTAAAGCTCAATACTCAGAAAACTAAGATCATGGCATCCGGTCCCATCCCTTCATGGCAGATAGATGGGGAAACAGTGGAAACAGTGGCTGACTATTTTTCTGGTTTCCAAAATCACTGCAGATGGTGATTGCAGTCATGAAATTAAAAGACGCTTAGTCCTTGGAAGAAAAGTTATGACCAACCTAGACAGCATATTAAAAAGCAGAGACATTAGTTTGCCAACAAAAGTCTGTCTAATCAAAGCTGTGGTTTTTCCAGTGGTCATGTATGGATATGAGAGTTGAACTATAAAGAAAGCTGAGCGCCGAAGAATTAATACTTTTGAACTGTGGTGTTGGAGAAGACTCGAGAGTCTTTTGGACTGAAAGGAGATCAAATCAGTCCATCCTAAAGATCAGTCCTGGGTGTTCATAGGAAGGACTGATGTTGAAGCTGAATCTCCAATACTTTGGCCACCTGATGTGAAGAGCTGACTCATTGGAAAAGACCCTGATGCTGGGAAAGATTGAGGACAGGAGGAGAAGGGGACAACAGAGGATAAGATGATTGGATGGCATCACCAACTCAATGGATATGCGTTTGGGTGGACTCTGGGAGTTGGTAATGGACAGGGAGGCCTGGCATGCTGCAGTCCATGGAGTCACAGAGTCGGACACGACTGAGCGGCTAAATTGAACTGAACTGATGCTGGGAAAGATTGAGGGCAGGAGGAGAGGGGATGACAGAGGATTAGATGGTTGGATGGTATCACTGACTCAATGGACATGAGTTTGGGTAAACTCCAGGAGTTGGTGATGGACAGGGAGGCCTGGCGTGCTGTGGTTCACGGGGTCGCAAAGAGTTAGACGTGACTGAGTGACTGAACTGAACTGAAATGAACCACAAATTGAATTAATAGTTATTAAAAATTTTTGCATTGATTTTTGTGTGTAAAAATGTGTCGGCTTCAGTGCTCATAATATATGTGGTAAAAGTGAAAGTGAAAGTCACTCAGTTATGTCCAACTCTTTGCGACCAGCCTACTGGAGTAGGTAGCCAGAATACTGGAGTGCCCAGGGATCAAACCCAGGCCTCAGAGACCTTGCAGGCTGATTCTTTACCAGCTGAGCCACCAGCGAAGCCCAATATATGTGGTAAGGTTGAGTAAAATGTTTTTTGTAAGTATTTTTGTAAGTCAAATTCATTCTGAAAATTACCAGTGGCCAATGTCACTGAAGCTGATAGAGGGCAGCATGGTCTTGTGATTTTTAGCAACAGAGAAATGGGCTAAGATCCCAGTTTTGCTTACTAAAGAAGTAGACCAATTAAGTCATTAAGCATTAACATCATTAAGTGACATGAAGTGTTCAGCACTGTACCAGAACAGCGTGATGTAAGAGTTATGGCATAGTGGTAGGTCTGGAGTCACACATGGGCTAGAATCCTTGTTTGGCCATTTACAGTCATGAGACACTGGGCAAAATAACTTAAACTTACTGGACCAGGTTCAGCATCCTCTTCTCTGTAAATAGGAACAATAATAGCTAACTGAGAGGGCTGTTTTAAGGACAAGATGAAATATAACCCATTATGTATCTAGAACAGTGTCTGATGTATGTACAGTAAACAGTGGTTGTTGTTATTACTGTCTGCTCTGTTGAGTATGATATAGTCTCTCCATAGTGATAGTAGAATATATTAATAGAAATATCCTTAGTGGTAAGTAGAATATAGAGGTAGAAATATCTTATTGCACTATGCAGTGTAAGATAGACACATATGCAGGGTAGCCTAGCTCTTAATATGGGCAACATTATTCAGATGAAATTTTCTTGTATCAGTCTCTCAGGCTCCTTTACTTTAGGGGATCTAACATCTAGGTTTCTTGCCACCTCTCAAAGCTGATATTTTGAAGAATCAACCAAGAAGAAAGCAGGCCTGCTAAAACCTATTTCACCCTCTAACTTTGCACCCACTGTCTTCACAGCTAGACCTCTCTTCCAGGTGCCTTATTTCTAATTGATCTGACTCTAGGCACCATGGCTCTATGGCACCTGGCACCATGACACCTGCCTGGCACCCTGGCACCATGACAATTGCCTATCTTATCCTCAGATCAGACTGCCCCTTGCATGTCATTGCCTGGGTGGAGTTTAGCCACTCCCCCTAGGCCTGAATGTTAAGACTTCTATGCACCTCCCCAGTTAAGAGTTTGTCCACCCTTTTAAGCAGTTGCTTTCTCACTGCTGCCCTCTCCCTGGCTCTCTTTCTCACCCACCCCAACTTGTCCTAGCTTGCTGCATAACATGCATAAGTATGTAGTGTGTAGAGGATATTCACTCAATATTTTCTTGAATAAATGATGTTTACATTAATCATGGAAATGGGACTGTAGTCAGCTAAGCATAGGCATGGGTGTGGGTAGTTCTGTAAATCACTGTATATTTAATACTCAACGCTGGGCCTTTTGTTGATGTCTTTCTATTCATTCTGATTGTCGGAAGCTCATTCTGTAACATACTTCTCAGGAAAGTCACATGGGAACACTTCCCTGATTGCAGTTTATTCGTGCCCTTTGTACTTGAGTCAGTTTTACTCTAAAACAGGTATTTCAAACTTTAACATCTCAAATTTCTCAAAACCCTGATCACTTCTTTCTGTCTTCTCATTGGCAATAGCAAACCTCATCTCCAACATTATAGAGGAAAGAGAAGCACCATTTCTGAATATAAAGCATATAAACCTACTTTCCTCCTTCCTGTTGTTAAAACTGAGAGCCTGTCCTTCCCTGGTGGTTCAGGCAGTAAAGAATCTGCCTACAATGCAGGAGACCTGGGTTTGATCCCTGGGTTGGGAAGACCCCCTGGAGGAGGTCATGGCAGTATTCTTGCATGGAGAATCCCCATGGACAGAGAAGCCTGGTGGGCTACAGTCCATTGGGTCGCAGAGAGTCGGACACGACTGAGCGATTAAGCACAGCACAGCACTTCTCATTTAGATTCCATTCCCTCCTTCTAAGGAACATTACACTGTCAGTTATAGTTTTTTGTTCTTGTATGTTTAAGCTTTCTCTTTCTTGATTAGATCCTTCTTATCAAGTTTGAAATACATTCCAGTCATTCCCATTAAAAAAAAAAAGTCACTCAATTCCACATCCCCCCTCCAACTATCATCCTATGATCTTATTATCTCCTTCCCTTTGTGACACACTTTTTGAACATGTGATTTATGCATGCTGTGCAGCTGCAGTGGTCGCCTTCTCAACATCCTTCTCCCATGTTTCCCACAGAAGCTGATTCTCTCACGGAAGCAATGGGTCAAACTCAGCTCAGTTCAGTCGCTCAGTCGTGTCCGACTCTTTGTGACCCCATGGACTGCAGCACGCCAGGCCTCCCTGTCCATCACCAACTCCCGGAGTTTACTCAAACTCATGTCCATTGAGTTGGTGATGCCATCCAACCATCTCATCCTCTGTCCTCCTCTTCTACTCTTGCCTTCAATGTTTCCCAGCATCAGGGTCTTTTCCAATGATTCAGTTCTTTGCATCAGGTGGCCAAAGTATTGGAGTTTCAGCTTCAGCATCAGTCCTTCCAATGAATATTCAGGACTGATTTCCTTTAGGATGGACTGGTTGGATCTCCTTGCAGTCTAAGGGACTCTCAAGACTCTTCTCCACCACCATTATTCAAGAGCATCAATTCTTTGGCACTCAGCTTCCTCTATAGTCCAGCTCTCACATGACTACTGGAAAAACCATAGCCTTGACTAGATGGACCTTTGTTGGCAAAGTAATGTCTCTGCTTTTTAATATGTTGTCTAGGTTGGTCATAACTTTTCTTCCAAGGAGTAAGCGTCTTTTAATTTCATGGCTGCAGTCACCATCTGCAGTGATTTTGGAGCCCCCCAAAATAAAGTCTGCCACTGTTTCCACTGTTTTCCCATCTTATTTGCCATGAAGTGATGGGACCGGATGTGATCTTAGTTTTCTGAATGTTGAGTTTTAAGCCAACTTTTTCACTCTCCTCTTTCACTTTCATCAAGAGGCTCTTTAGTTCTTCACTTTCTGCCATAAAGGGTGGTGTCATCTGTATATCTGAGGTTATTGATATTTCTCCTGGCAATCTTGATTCCAGTTTTTGCTATAGCCAGCTCAGCATTTCTCATGATGTACTCTGCATATATGTATGTATAAGTACATGGGTCAAACTAAAGAGTTTCATTTCCTAGCCTCCCTTGCAGCTAGGAATGTCCACATGGCACAGCTCTGACAGATGATGTGAAGTCAGCTGTGGATTTAGACGATGTTTGCTTTCCTGGTATAGGTATCAGACCTTTCCCCTGATGTTTCTTTCTTCCTTCTGTCTGTAGCAATGGCTTGATAGTGAGTAGCCATTTTGAATTCCTGATTGGAAAAAAACAAAACAAAACAGAAAAGGCCACACACTGAGGATGACAGAACAGAAAGAAAGGTTCTAGGACATTAATGATATCATGGAACCACTACACCAGCCTGAATGTCACCCTCTGTCATTCTTGCTATGTGAGAAAAATAACTCTATTTAGTTAAGCTACTGTCATCAGGTTCCATTACATGTGACCAAATGTGATTCCTAATCTATACTCTTGCTCCCTACATTTCCTCACTGACCTTTGACTCACTCTCAAACCATTCCATTCTGGCTTCTGGCCCATCATTCCACTGGACTGACCAATGACCTGCAAGTTGTGAAATCCAGGGGACATTCTCAGTTCTCATATTACTTAACCTCTCAGCAACATTTGACTCTGTTGTCCATGATTTCCTTTTTGAAACACTGTCTTCTCACAGCTTCTGTGGGTTAGTTTCTTCACCTCTAACTTCCCTCTCTGTCTCTTGCATGGATTAATCTTCATCTTCTAGCCAAATTTAACATCTTTCAGCCTCTATAACATATCATGGCCTCAGCAACATGCTTTTCCCTCTATCTGAAATGTTCTCCCCTTCCCCCTCTTGCCAGCTAACTCTTCCTCCTCTTTCAGTTCTCCATCCATCTTCACTTTTTCAGGAAGGCCTCCCTTGACCTCTTTGTGAGGTCAAATTTCCTTATTCTGTATTCCTTCATAGCTCTTACTTAGTTATAACTTTACTATCTTAGTTAACTCTAAGTTGCCTTTCTCTTCAGAATGTAGGCCCCATGATGGCAGAAACCAGTCTATTTTTGCTCATCATTATGTCTTCAGAACCCTAAATATTCCCCAACACAGAATATGTGCTCAAGAATTAGTTCTTGGTACTTCCCTGGTGGTCCAGGGGTTAAGACTTCGACTTCCGATGCAGGGGATGCAGGTTTGATCCCTGGTCAGGGAACTAAGATCTCACATGCCTTGGGGCCAAAAAACCAAAAAATAGAAAACAGAAGTAATATTGTAACAAGTTCAACAAAGACTTTAAAAATGATCCACAACAGAAAAAGTCTTAAAAGAATTAGTTCTTGGAGTAAATGGATGAATGTACAATTATATAGTGATATTTTATTGTCTGTGTTCTTCTAGCTCCATGAGAGAAGGAAACATCTATTTTTTTCACAATTGGATATGCAATACCTAACATATACTGCATGGCACATAGAAGGAAACATAATATATTAAGTTTTAATGAATAAAAGAATAAATGAATGAGTATGGTTTCAAGATAGATATTTTAGTAGCTCCACCAGCAGCATGTCATTGTTTGGGTTTTTTTTGTTTTTACTATCTTTTGATTAAGTTTCTAGTTATGATAGAGCACCAAATATCTTTATTGTCTCTAGAGAAGAGTCTTTTTGGAAAATATTATTATTAACTTCCATATATCATGTCTAAAGTAGGCTGTCTGTAAAGATCATGAATCTATACACTTCTCCCCCTCTTCACTGCTGTCACCCTCATCAAACTCACTATCATATTTCCCATGGACTAAATTGGACCACACACTTTTCCTTAAGCATGATTTATTAAGCTGTCCATAAACTTGAATAGTCCAGAGGTTTTATTATATCTCAGGACCAGGGATATATCTGTTTATGTTATCTCAAAAAAAGGTAGGCATGTATATACTTTTACTATAAAATATAGCACAATTTTTTTTTGTCCCAGAACAATGTGTTAATTTAATCAAAACTTCCAAGCTACTAGTTTAGCTTAAGGAAAAAAATCATATAACCTAACCAGCAAAGTCCTTAGCAAACCATTTACATATTAATTTTTCAAATATACGTGTACATTTGACCCTTGAACAAAGCATTGGTTAGGGGTACCATCTCTTCAAAATCCTTATATAATTATGGAGTTAGCTTTTTGTATCTGTACTTTCGCACTTGAGGATTCAACCAACTGTGGATCCCGTAGTATGTATTTACTGAAAACAAAACAACCCCCGCCCCCTGCAGTTAAACCCATGTTGTTAAAGGGTCAACTGCGTATTCCTAGCTGGGAACCCTCTAATTTCTGAATTCTGGAACAAATGAGCCTTTGCCACACAGACTACAGCCTTTTCCCAGACTTTTTGCACAAACTCCCCTCTTTCCCCTCTTGTGGGACTTCCACAAATTTCTACCAACACCTGGCATTCAGGGCATTGTCACCCCATAGAGCAATGTACCACAGAAAGATGAAGGCTGGGTGATTGGCTTAGCAGCAGATCAAGGTAGGCAAGTAAACTTGACAAGGTTAAGGACCTGAGTACAGATCCCTTATGCTATTCAAGCTGTGGACTTTTATTAAAGTCTTCATGTTGCCACAAGAGAAATGCACACCTTAGTGTAAGTCACTTCCTGATGCACTCCTCACTCTGCTAGTTTCCTCCCCATTTTAAAGACACCAACTTAAGCCGTTTGCCAGGCTGAATTAATCAAACACAGATGTCCTAATTCCTCGCCCCCACCCCTAAGCTATGCAAACTGGGGAGACCAAAGACAGAAATAAGATGTACACAACCCCCACTCCATCTGGCAACATATATTCAACATGCTACATAATGTATAATTTCCACTTTATTGTCTTTTCAGAGAAACCAATATTTCTTCAGTCTTTGAGGACTTGGATCCTTACATGAGCTTTGGTGGAGGATGCGGGGCAGCACCCGCAGGTCTAAATCCAGGTGGAGGTGTTCGGTCCTTCTGGGCTTTCCCGAGAGCAATTCCTGACTGCCTTGCTGTGAATGGCACAACTTACGCAGTAATGTAGTTTCACATACAACTTGGGAAGTACATAGGCGTCGAAAACACTTGCTTCAGAAATGTCCCTGATGGCTGTGGCCTCTACAATGTTCCGAATGATGAACTTCCTAAAGGCCTTATCCTTGGGCATGCATCGGGCACAGTTGGTGCAGGGAATAGGCTGCACGTGGCCACGGCCCTTATTGGCACGACCGTTGTTCCTTCTTTTCTTGGTCATCTTGGAAGCACGGACGCGAGAGAGCTAAAATATACCATAATTTTTTGTTGTGGCAGAGGATTATTTCCATTCTTCATTCTGCAAAATATTTACTTAAGGAAAAGAAGTATTTTTAAGCTAGCAACAAATCTTTGTTTTCAAATGACCAAACTGAAAACATTAAGTTTAAAAATAAAAACAGCCAAAGACCTTTTAACTGCCCCTACCTCCCTGCCCCATGAATTCTTAGCCTTTGAAGTGCCTGAGATGCTCAAGAAGATTGACAAGAAAAGTCAGTTATGCAATTTTGACAGCCCTGAGAATACACCCGGTCTTGTAGACAACATATCTGGATCCTGCCTTTCCTCCAAGGTCAAGCTCCTGTCTTTCTTCTTCAACAAACCTTCCCTTCACCCACTCACAGCTGTGAGGCTCAACTTATTATTAATATATATGTCTAATAACATATGTGTATATGTATCCTTTCTCTCCAATCAGCCTGAGAAGGATGGAACACATATCTTACATACTTTTGTATTCTCAAAACTTAATGCAAAATCTTGTAGGTAAAAGGTTTTTCTGCTGTTGCTTGTTATTATTATTATTGCTAATTAGATTTACCAAGCACTTGCTACTGTGCAAGGCACTGTGTTAGGCTAGTAGATCCTCTTATTGTTCCCTTTTAACACAATGGGCTTCGCTGATAGCTCAGTTGGTAAAGAATCTGCCTGCAATGCAGGAGACCTGGTTTGGTTCCTGGGTTGGGAAGAAGGGATAGGCTACCCACTCCAGTATTCTTGGGCTTTCCTTGTGGCTCATCTGGTAAAGAATCCACCAACATGGGTTCAATCCCTGGGTTGGGAAGATCCCCTGGAGAAGGGAAAGGCTACCCACTCCAGTATTCTGGCCTGGAGAATTCGATGGACTGTATAGTCCGTGGGGTTGCAAAGAGTCAGACACAGCTGAACAAATTTCACTACTTAACCAATGAGATTTTAATTAACTTGCACAAGTCATAACTAGTGAGCAGTGGACGCAGGACTCAAACCCAGTACATCAGATTTCAGAACTGGTGCCTTTAACCACTAGGATATTCATAAGTACCAAACTCCAAGAAGGCTGCATTTGCTCCTAAATTGATGCTTTTGAACTGTGGTGTTGGAGAAGACTCTTGAGAGTCCGTTGGACTGCAAGGAGGTCCAACCAGTCCATCCTAAAGGAGATCAGTCCTGGGTGTTCATTGGAAGGACTGGTGCGGAAGCTGAAACTCCAATACTTTGGCCACCTCATGTGAAGAGTTGACTCATTGGAAAAGACCCTGATGCTGGGAGGGACTGGGGGCAGGAAGAGAAGGGGATGACAGAGGATGAGATGGCTGGATGGCATCACCGACTCGATGGACATGAGTTTGAGTAAACTCTGGAGTTGGTGATGGCCAGGGAGGCCTGGCGTGCTGCGATTCATGGGGTCACAGAGAGTCGGACACGACTGAGCGACTGAACTGAACTGAATGTTGAGCGAGTACCAGATGACCAGCTTTGCTCATAATTGCATGTCTGCATCCTCACTCAGTCATGACCAACTCTTTGTGACCCCAGGGACTGTAGCCCACCAGACTCCTCTGTCCTTGGGATTTTCCAGGCAAGAATACTGGAGTGGATTGCCATTTCCTCCTCCAGGGGATCTTCCCAACCTAAGGATCAACTCGCATCTCTTGCATCTCCTTGAACTGACAGATTCTTTACCACTGAACCCCTTTACCACTGGGAAGCCCTTGCTCATAATTACTCAGAGACATTTCAAATTGTTTTCAAATAAAGTTGTTAGTCTGAAAATAATTAAGAAAGAAACCATTTTTAAAACAGCAGGAAGGGGTGATGTGTAGAGGTTCACTTTGACATTTTGATGTGCACTTAAACACATAGCTCAGGGCTATAAGAAGACACTATGCTTGGAGAAGGAATGGCAACCCACTCCAGTATTCTTGCCTGGGAAATCCCATGGACGGAGGAGCCTGGTGGCCTACAGTCCATGGGGTCGCAAAGAGTCGGACACGACTGAGCGACTTCACTCACTTTATGGCTGATGCATGCTGAGGTTTGACAGAAAACAGCAAAATTCTGTAAAGCAGTTTTCCTTCAATAAAAATAAATTAAAAAAAAGACACTATGCTAAGACTGCAGAAGCATTAAATATCAAATTGCCTTATTAATTTTCTAGAGAACTGTAAATGACATCGTTTCATCTCTGGGGAAATATTTCCCTAAAGCTCCAAGCCTCTTGGTGACCAGGATGAATAAATTGGTCTTCTTCCTTTTTGTTTCTGCATTTTCTGCTCTTGAGGGCCAAAAGGAAACCATCTCAATTTAAGATTTAAGCTTTATTTGTTGAAGTTACTAGCTAGTTAAACCGGAAGTAAGAAAAGCATTTTGTGTTGGCATGACAGTAGAAAGCCTTTAGCCACATTCCAACTTAATGATGGAAGATTAGCCAAGGTTGTTATTAAGTTTTAATCTCTTCATTTAACTAATAAGTTGGTTAATACCCTTCCTGTCAAAAAGCTTTACAAAGAGGAAAAAAAAAAAAGCTTTACAAAGTCTTGACTGTTGATATTTTAACCAGCTTACCCTGTTGTATTTTGAGTAAAAGGCACTACATCACAGACCACAAAGTTTCCTCAAAAGCTCCAGAGAAACAAATAGATGGAGAAAAAAAGTCCAACGGTACAATAATCCAGAGACTTGAACCTGCAGCAAAACGGAGTTTCTCCAAATTAGGCAGCAGGAGAAGCAGCAGATAAGATCAACTGGCAACTGAAGATATCCTTGTTATTCCCTGGGCTAGAATCATGCTGGCAGAAGCTTTAACTAACTAAATTTACTTGCAAGTTCTCCGAAAGGAGTGATCATATTGCACCAGGGTCACTTTTTATAACACTGCTATTTTGCAAACAAGTTCCTAGGACCTTAACAAGTTCCTAGTAAAATATTTGACTTCTAAACCTCAATATAAGTATTAAAATGTCAGCATGTCCATTACATGTCCCAACTATAAAAGATGTGAGTTTAACTATCTACTGAAAATGGAAACTCCAGTAATTTTTATGACTTCTTAGAGCATACAGTCTTCATTTTGAAATACTAAAAGCCTCCAGGAGGTATTTATCCAAAATTAGCCTCCTTATGCAAAGAACTGACCCATTTGAAAAGACCCTGATGCTGGGAAAGATTGAAGGCAGGAGAAGAAGGGGATGACAGAGGATGAGATGGTTGGATGGCATCACCAACTCAATGGACATGAGTTTGAGTAAACTCCGGGAGTTGGTAATGGACAGGGAGGGCTGGCATGCTGCAGTCCACGGGGTCGCAAAGAGCCGGACACGACTGAGCGACTGAACTGAACTGAATGACACCTTGGGATAGCCCTGTTCTGGCAGCACCTGTAGCCAGATCTGGTTACAGTTATTAAACCTAATGCTGGAGCTGCTGACCTCAGGAAGACAGGTGTCCTCTTCAACAGCAGGTCCCTATTCTGGTCAATAAAAAATATGCCCTATTTAATTGCCTTCAGGGCTGTTCTGTTTGCTCAGGTATCTGGCGAGCATAGTAGCCTTGTCACAAAGTATTAATGGAGTTTTCATCTGTTCCCCAAATAAGTTGCTCTGTAGCTAATTAAGCATTACATTTCCCAAAAGAAATACTCACTTGGCTTAATACATAATAACATTAATCAACTTATTGATTAATTAATCAAATATGTATTGAACATCTATTATATGCTAAACATTGCAACGTTATGGAGATACAAAAATTAATGACAAGGAATGTCTTTCATCAATAAACTCACCTTAGGAACTCAATAATTGTGTAAAGGATCCAGATTAGATCCTCTATCTATATTTTATCCACTTAACCCAAACTTCAAAGCCTACTTCAGGGCTTACCTCTTTATCCACTCATTTAGGAAAGCTTTATTGGGTTCTTAAAACTGTGTTAGGCACTGGAATGATGAAGATGAAGAGAATATAATCCCCAACACCAGGAGCTCCCAGCCTTGCGGGGAGGTGGACAAGGTAGAAAGGACCAATTGTGGAAGACAATGTAAGCCAAGCTAATCAAAGAGTGTGGGTTTTATGACAACAGCAAAGAGCTATTAGACAACCCTAAGGAGGAGAATTGTGATTAAATTTGCATTTTATTATAGAAAAATCAACTAAGCAATGACAGAGACAACGGATAATAAGGTAGAATGACCAGAGGGAAGAAACCAGAGGGGAGGAAAGTCCAAATTCCAAAATGATCTAAGAAGTAGAAATAACATTTTAATAACAAACTGAATGTGAAAACTGAGGGAGAAGATGAAGTCCAAGATGACTTCTATGATTCTGGTCTGAGTGGCATTAGCAGCAGGAGAAGGAAGAACAGGATTAGTGGGAAAATGAATTCAACCTTGAACATTGCAGGTGCCTTTGGAATAGCCAGGTGTCAGCATCAGGTTTGCTGTTATAAATATTTGTCTAAAACTCATGAAAGAAGTAAGTGTAGGAGGTAAGGATTCAGGAGTCATCACCTTATAGACTGGCTGAAACATGATCATGGATGACATTGCCAGTTCTGTAGACATCCCATACAATTCCCTAGTTCCAAATGCCTTTTACTCATCTGACATTCTTTTTTTTAAATTGATCTATTATTCATTAACTAATTTCTTCAATACATATGGAACTTCGATATCATATTCCAGGTGATGCAAAAGACCCTGGGTGCATATAGATAAATAAGCTTTAAAAAAAATAGTATATCTATTTGGCTGCATCAGGTCTTAGTTGTGGCATGTGGGATCTAGTTCCCTGACCAGGGATCAAACCCAGCCAGCTGCACTGAGAGCGTGGGCTCTTAGCCACTGGACCACTAGGGAAGTCCCAATAAAAAAAAGTTTTGATTCCCTACCCTAAAGAATAGGATCTCATAACCTGGCTGTCAACTATAAACTAACTCTCTAATTATGTGTGTGTCTGTCATGTCTCTAAGAAGAGGATAAACTCCCAAAGTTTATCCTCATAAAAAAATTTAAAAAAAATTTTTTTTTAATCTCTGTAAAAACCTAGCACAAAGTTCTGTTCATTGTAGATGCTCAGTGTGAGCCTTGAAAGATAGATTCATTACTTATTTTAAAACATAGAACAATTCATTTATTTTAAAATACTTTTTGGGTAAGTGATCTGACTAGAAAAGTATTAAATTTTCATTATAAAAATTTAGAAACTACACTAAAAAGATAAAGTGATAATCATTAATATACTGTCCAAAGATAACCACTATTAATATTTTATGTAAAATACCCATAATCCTTTCTCTAAGTATAAAAACATGCCTTATTACATTTTTGGTAAAAGGCATCATATTGAACATATTTTTGTGTCACTTTTTTAAATTAAAAAATGCTATATCACAAACATACCTTAGTACCAGTAAATATAGATTTTCATCATCATTTTAAAACCATTTTATTATTCCATTGTATGACTGTCCTATAATTTATGTAGCAGGTCCTGCACCGATGGAAACTTAAGTTTCCTAAGAAAAAATACTTTTAAAAAATAGGAATATAGCATATATTCATGAAAGTTCACAAATAAAAACTGGGCTTGATAAAATTTTATAAAATGACCACACACATGAAATCCAGACTAAGAAACAGATCATTACCAAAACCTCAGAAGTCCTCTTCTGTCCTCCAGTTACTACGCACCAGAGCCACTATCTCCAGGAAGCTCCCAGTCTATTTCAGATAGGTGACTAAGCATGGCTTAGCTACAAGTGCCTGGACATTTCTGCCCGATGTTGGCCCCCTCTGTGTGCTGGCCAAGATTTTGTCAAAGCCATACTTCAGTTTAAGGCTCTTAACTATTCTGTCCTTCTTCCTTTCCCTTCTCCTTTCCAGGTGTCAGACCTGTATCATGCTTTAAAGTTTTATCCTGACTACTGCTCCTTTTCCCTTTTGTCCTTTAATAGATGTTATCAGCAATAAACCTCTTGAGTTTCTAACCCTGCCTTGATATCTGCTGCCCAGAGGACCCACCAACACAAGTGATTCTGGAAGTGGACTAAAATGACAAACTCAGTTTGAGGGCTAGATCACATACCTCCCTGCTGTCAAGGAGGATTCCCCTGTCCAAGTGGTATGTGGTCATGGATAGTCTCAGCCACAAGTGGTAGCCCAGTTGCTAAAAATATCACCAGTAGTGACTTGAGAGAGTGCCATCCCAGTGCAGAATGCCCTGGCTTGTGAGATGATTCAAGCCTTTTTAAATGCATGTGATCAAGCATAAGGGTAATGGAATTGGTCGGGCATTAACAAGTTGCATTGACATCTTACAGAGGAATAATTGGAAATGGAGGGCAATTAACAAACAGTTACAGCTAAATACAAGAGCCAGAAGATCTCTTTGGTAGCTTAGAAAGTAGAAGAGTCAGCACACTGAGGAGTAAGCTCAGGATCCAATAGTTCGGAGCCCCCCAAACAGTTGAATGTTCAGACATCGCAGGTCCGTTATACTCTGGTTGAGAAAACCTGCAGTCCTGAAACATGGAATGATAACATCTCAGTGGATACCCTCAAAGACAGTGGCTCTGCAGAGTCTCCTGAGCCCCCTCCTGTGGCCTGCACCTCCCTGTGTAGGATGGCACAGGCAACCGATACCTCCTCTGGTGCTGTGCCACCTCCTCTTCTGGCTGCCAAATTGATAGTCGTGGTTAAGTAACTTGACTGGGACATCTTGGACCTACTAAAAGCAATAGTGTCCCTCCCTTAGCTCACCTCTGCGGCGAAGGGAACATCCAGTATGATCAGATAAAGGAGGAGGAAAAAGGCCAATCTTGGTACAGATGGGTCAGCTCGATTGTAGGTGCAAGCTTTGTCGTTGGAATTGGCACAATGGGCACGTGAACAGAGTGGCCACGGTGGCAGAGACAGAAGCTACATGTGGACCCGATGGCCTAGTGGGCTACAGTCCATGGGGTCATAAAGAGTTGGACACAACTGAAGTGACTTAGCATGCACACATAGGACGGCCTCATAGTTACTGCCTCTGAATATCCAACCCATCAGAGACCAAAGCCCAGCCTCTCATATGGCTTTCTTCTTTAAGGAGGCTGACCAGTTATAAGAATAATCGGGCCCCTTGCATCCCAGAAGACAAGTTCATTCTCACATATATGGACATTTATTTGAATATGGATTTGCTTTTCCTAACATCGGAGTTGTAGCCATTACCACTGCTTAGGTATCCAGGGGCTTACAGAGTATTTGATCCACAAGCATAGAATCCCACACAACCTAAGATATGACCAGGGGACCCTGTTCTGAATAAAGGAGGTGTGGGTGTTTGGGCCAGGACCTTGTGATTCATGGCAGCATCAGAAGCTGCTGAAGTGATAGAGTGAAGGAATGACCTGCTGAAAGCATAGCTGAAATGCTGTGTTGGAGGCAAGACTCTTAAGAACTGGGCATTGCTCCTGAATGCAGTATATGCACTGAATCAGAGGTCTCTATATAGTGCTGTGTCCCCAGTAGGAAGGAAATCTGTGCCTAGGAACCAAGAAGTGGAAGCAGAAGTAGCCCCACTTAACTTCACCTCACTGGAGGATTTTCTGTTTCCCGTTCCAGCAACTCTGGACTCTGCAGTGTTGTAGGGCCTGGTCAGGGAGTGTACTATTGCCATTGAACATAGCGAATGACAAACTGGATGCTGCCTGGGCACTTTGGATTCCTGTGTCTGAGGAGCAACAGACAGGAAGAAGAGTCACCATCTTGGGAGTGGTCATTGTCCCTGATCAGCAGGTGGAGGCAGGGCTGCCACTATACAATGGGAGAAAGGAGGACTATGTGTGGAAATCAGCGGACACACATGGGTGCCTCTTGGCAATATGTCATTGAACTGCAACCTTAAGTGTTGCCCTAAAGGTCCAGGAGTGAGCAACAAGAATGGAAACGGAACACCAAATCTGATGCGATGGGTCTCTGCAGCCTCTATTGGACTGAGGTGCAGAGTCTACTCTAAGTCCAGCTTTTATTCCTGATTGCAGACTACAAAACTTTCTTTGATCTATCTTTCCCAAGACACTACATTGACATAGTCCAGATCTCCTTGTTTTTACCCCAGGCTCTTCCCTTCTGGGATAGTCTCAGGAACAATTAGCAAGTGTGTAGGCAGTGTTCATACCTAATGCCGACCCAGTGTTCCAAGGTCCATGCTCTCATGATCCCAGTCATACTCCTTCTGGGTCTGGCCTTTGGGTTTGTAACAAGGCTATTATTCTAAGAAAAACATGAAAAATAATTTCTAAACTAAAAATAGTTTCTTAACATATGCTGTTTTTCTAGGTGCTATTTCTGTGAAATTTCTCAAGGCTATGAAAGTACATTATTAGGAATTCCCACTACATCTTCCCCTTCTTGTTTTTACAGGAGTATTTATGCTATCTGAGCAACTTTTTTCTTCATCAGTTCTTGGATGGTTTTTCTTGTGCATCTGAGGACTAACCACAAAACAGTTAAAAATATACATCCTGATATTATAGTACCAAGTAATCCTCCCCCTAAAGTTTTAATCCACATCATGGGCTTAAGTTTATGTAAGCTTTCCCCAATTTCCTTAAATAAAGCAGTTTCTGGGAGTAATTGTAAGTGAACATTTTGCATATTAGAAATAGTAGCCTTGTAATATCTAAGGATAGATTATTACAAATGTTTCCTTTCAGATATTTAGATAATTGATCCCAAGTATGTGTACTTTGATTTTGCTTATGTGTGACACAAAATGAGATATTTCAATCACACTTAAGATGAATCTGTAATTTTAAATTTTGCACTTTGTCCCCTAGTAGGAGAACTGTAATTTCTGAATCAATCAGTCGCCCATTAATTCTTTAGTCTGTGTGGGTTTGACCTCCCCAGGCAGGGCTTGCATGTTGGTGCCACTGCTGTACAAATGTAGTCGTTTGTACAGTTTGATGCAGGGCCACCCTGGCTCTGCTGCAGTCGTGGCCATAGCAATAATCCCCACCATAGCTGCTATAAGGAGTTCAATAAACCTTTTGTAATGTTGCAGTACTTTCTTTATAACCTTTAAAAGAGCATGTATTTCAGGGGAGCCTTCCCAAGGTCTGGTTTGATTTCCTGGAAGCCATATTCCCAACCTCCTTCTTAATATAACTAATGAGTGATTAGAATTATAAAGTGAAGAATTTAAGCAAGTATATAATTTGCAATCCTGGTAAGAAAGTTATTGTACATGTTCAATGATAGAAACTATTCCTTTCAAGAGCACATAAGGATCTCTCACACAAGCCTGAATAGAAAATGTCCAATTTGTACTGGTATTAAATGTCAATGAATATTTAGTTTTATTGGAATAATGTCCATCCCAAATTTGGAATTTCTTAAGACTTAAAGTCAGTTTCCAAATCTCCCTTTGCCCTCCTCCTTGATCCAGTTGTGGAAAAGTCGGGTGACATGTCATTACCATGCCATATAATTGGATGATCTGAATGAGTGGTAATATGGTAATATGGTCAAAGAGTTTATGCACCTTCTAATGCAGCCTTTTGTGAGGATTGCAGGACTGATTTTGATGAGAGCAATCAGAGACTGCATACCCCTTAGAGGACCAGTCCCATACAATTCCATAGGAACTATAATCAAAATTACTCCCTCAGTCCCACGGCAGTTATCCCACTGAATACGATCTTGTTTTTCAGTCCACAGCTTGCGATGCTCACATAAAGGTCTGTCTCATTTGCTGTCATTATTGGGTTCTAAGTCATTGTAAGCAAAACTCAGACCAGAGAGAAGATGTAGTTGAACCTTACTGTAGTTATGATTTAAAGAATTAGTGGACAGCCAGGCTTGCATAGATAATTTAACACATCCTATAGCTGGTCCTACACAAATTAGCCAGGATTCATACCCATAAGTAACACTGAAGGGAACCCCTTCCTCTTTTTAAACAAGAGGAAGGCATGTATCTTCAGGTCCTGGTATCCAGGAAGAATCATTAACATACACGGGGATCATAGAATCATTAACATAAATGGGGATCATAAAGTGCCCCCAATCAATGTGTTTTAGTAATGGGGGTTAATTATATATGTCCAATAAGTATAATTCTTTGCTTTTGCCGAAACCAAGGGTATACTCACTGCGATGGTTATCAGGGCAAACAACCATGATGAGGTTGTCTGGAGTCACTGGTTGTTTCTGCTCAGTTTTACTCTACGAGCTGGAATCCACACAGGTTCTAGACCTTCTCCTGGGAAGATACAAGCAAACCCTCTTTCCCATGTAATTAACTTTCCTGATGACCAAACATTTGTTAGTGGATCTTGCCATCAAATCACAGTCTTAATTGGATTTGTGGATGTAGACTGAAAATGTCGCTCAGTTGCAGTTTCCATAGTTTGTGTTGAAATATTCAAAAATTGAGAGTAAATAAAGCTTTATTCAATATTGTTTATTGTCCTATGTCATTTCCCCCTTTTTGTTTTTGTATTATATGTTTAAGTGATTAATTAGCCCTCTCCATTATGGCCTGTCTTTGTGGGTTATGGGGAATGTCAGTAGAATGTTTTATAGATCAAATTTTAAGAAATTGTTGGAATGTTCTACTGGTATAAACAGGGCCGTTATCAGTTTTTATAGTTTTTGCTTGTTTTATAACAGCAAGACAAGCATATAAATGTCTTTGTATATGTTTTGTAGTCTCGCTGGAGTGAGCAGTGGCCCATATTAATTGAGAAAATGTATCAATAGTCATATGTACATAAGAGAGTTTACCAAAGGAAGATATATGAGTTACATCCATTGTAACTATGGATTTTATATGGAACTATATACCATCATTATATCAGTGGCTCAATCACACATTTGACAATGTAAGGGACATTTCTTGAAACAGGCAATATAGAAAACAATATAGTTAACAGTAATAATAAAATTATAAGTAAGAATTTAAGTCAAGAACTTTTATTTGTTATAGCCCAGTGACATCTTTAAGTCATCTGACTTAGTCTGTTAAATGACTATCAGTTCAGTTCAGTTCAGTCGCTCAGTCATGTCCGACTCTTTGCGACCCCATGAATTGCAGCACGCCAGGCCTCCCTGTCCATCACCAACTCCCGGAGTTTACTCAGTCTCATGCCTATCGAGTCGGTGATGCCATCCAGCCATCTCATCCTCTCTCATCCCCTTCTCCTCCTGCCCCCAATCCCTCCCAGCATCAGGGTCTTTTCCAATGAGTCAACTCTTTGCATCAGGTGGCCGAAGTATTGGAGTTTCAGCTTCAACATCAGTCCTTCCTATGAACACCCAGGACTGATCTCCTTTAGGATGGACTGGTTGGATCTCCTTGCAGTCTAAGGGACTCTCAAGAGTCTTCTCCAGCACCACAGTTCAAAAGCATGAATTTTTCGGCGCTCAGCTTTCTTCACAGTCCAACTCTCACATCCATACATGACCACTGGAAAAACCATAGCCTTGACCAGACGGACCTTTGTTGGCAAAGTAATGTCTCTGCTTTTTAATATGCTGTCCAGGTTGGTCATAACTTTCCTTCCAAGGAGTAAGCATCTTTTAATTTCATGGCTGCAGTCACCATCCGCAGTGATTTTGGAGCCCCCAAAAATAAAGTCTGACACTGTTTCCGCTGTTTCCCCATCTATTGCCCATGAGGTGATGGGACCAGATGCCATGATCTTAGTTTTCTGAATGTTAAGCTTTAAGCCAACTTTTTCACTCTCCTCTTTCACTTTCATCAAGAGGTTTTTTAGTTCCTCTTCACCTTCTGCCATAAGGGTGGTGTCATCTGTATATCTGAGGTTATTGATATTTCTCCAGCAATCTTGATTCCAGCTTGTGCTTCTTCCAGCCCAGCATTTCTCATGATGTACTCTGCATATAAATTAAATAAGCAGGGTGACAATATATAGCCTTGATGTACTCCTTTTCCTATTTGGAACCAGTCTGTTGTTCCATGTCCAGTTCTAACTGCTGCTTCCTGACCTGCATACAGGTTTCTCAAGAGGCAGGTCAGGCGGTCTGGTATTCCCATCTCTTTCAGAATTTTCCACAGTTTATTGTGATTCACACAGTCGAAGGCTTTGGCATAGTCAATAAAGCAGAAATTGATGTTTTTCTGGAACTCTCTTGCTTTTTCGATGATCCAGCGGATATTGGCAATTTGATCTCTGTTCCTCTGCCTTTTCTCCCATCCAAGCACTAACCAGGCCCGACCTGCTTAGCTTCCGAGATCAGATGAGATCGGGCGCGTTCAGGGTGGTATGGCTGTAGACTCCTCTGCCTTTTCTAAATGACTATAGCTTGTTGTTAATTTTCTTGTTGTAGATCCTGGAGCATCTGATCTTTATTTAAAGACTGGTTACTGAGATAAGTTTTAGAAACAAACTTAGAGTGTCTTTTTTAATGAAGGACCTTTTAAATTTAACTTAATGAATGTCCTTTTTAATTTAACTTAATGAGGCCTCTTAGCAATGTAACATAACCATAAGGAATTATCTAAGAAGTGAGTCTTAGTAAATACAGATCTTAATTAACAAAACTAGAACTTAAGATTCAGTGAAACATTAGATGTCATAGGCCTGACATCAGTTAGGTGGATATTTTTTTTAGGGCTTCCCAGTATACTCTTGAGATTTTTGTAATATGTTTGGATGTATACTCTTGAGATTTTTTTATATGTTTGGATGTATATTTTTTTTTTTCTTTTTTTTACTTTGATGAGGCTGTTCAGAACCCAAATGTTTCCAATTTCTGGAGGGACGAGGCAGAGAGAAAAGAAAAATGTTTTAATTTTATCCACAGGTGTAAATCACTAATTTGTTTTAAACCATCAGTGACTTGAGGAGAAGAGCTTTTTTATATCTGAAAACAAAGATTATATGCCAGTAATATGTCAGACAAAAAGTCATGAAAATTAAAAAAAAAAAAAAAAGTCATGAAAATTGTAGTCATATTTAGCAATCTACTCAGTCTCATGTAACCAATCCCTTTGTTTTGAGGTCCTTGCCTGACGACCGAGGATGTAGGTAAAAACGATAGTCTCCAAGAAGTTTGTGAAGTTTTTTGTCAATGTCTGTACCACCTGTCCAGCAAAGAGGGTGTCCCAATCACTGGAGATCACGGAGAATGTATTTTAACCAGTTTTTTTCATTGTGAGATATTAACCCTACAGCCAGGAAAGGCTTTATCTTATCAAATAAAACTGAGGGTTGTCAGGGAGCCAGGAAAAGCCAAGGGGCCATCTTAGACTTTCCATAGCCCTGACTGTTTTGTTTATAGCCATTATTTATCCATTTTAAATTTCCTGATGAGGAGCTAATTTTGCAGAAGCAGTATGAGTTTTGTCTAAGTGTGTCATAGTCTCCAAAGAGCACCATGAAATAAAACTCATTCATTTTATCAAAGTAACAAAAGATTCTAAAAGCAAGTAGGAATCACTTAAAGACAAAGAAATTTATATAGTCTATTATCAAAAGCCATAGTCCAAGAAGACTTTGTTTTTTTTAACAGGAAGGAAAAATCAAATTTCAGATTGGTACCAGCTTATATTCATTGTGAAACAATAGCTATTAACTTAATCAAAGTAACAGTAAAAGATTTCAAAGGCAGTTTAATGTCTTAGGAAACTTGTATCATGCATAAAACTCTCTTCCACTTGCCACAAACCTTTTTTACACTTTTGTATTCATCACTCTATTTGCCCATTCAGAGAACAGCCGCTTGTAAGTTTAGATGTACTTCCTTTTTCCTTAATAGAATGTAATTCCATTCCTTATACCTTTTTATTAAAAACACACATCTTACTTTTCTTTAGCAACCATGAACTGTCTTATATATTAGCATTTTATAGATTGGTGAACATAAATACCAGTTTAAATTTTTTTTAAAATTTGCTTTTTTGCTGTTTTTTTTTTTAATAGAGAACATCTCAGGAGGCACCAAACATATTTATAAATAGTCCAAAATCTCTTTAGTTTCTCTGTAAGAAAAACTTCTGTAAGAGGAAGTTAGTGTTCAGTAATTAATGTTTTAAAATCTTACTTTATTTGGAAATGACCTAGCTATTCAATAATCTTTTATCATTTAGTTTAGTACAACTCTAGAAATTTAAGTTACCCCAATCCTAAGAGATTATTTTAGATAGACATTTCTAAAATATAATTATTTTTAATAGAGTTTGTATAGATGTTTTGATCTTACTTATATATGTTTATATATATAAAGAGTTACTTTTTTGTTGACTAATTTAGTTTACCTTAAACCTAGGCACAATAAAAGTATTATACAATGTTGATGACTTAAGACATGTCTTAATTAGATTAGCAAATAAACAATGTTAGATATTTAATATTGAATATTTTTCAGTTCATGTGAACCTGAATTTAAATAGAGCTCATTTATAAATTAACTTCATATTATCCAAAAACAAAGACACACACTAAGACACAGATAAATTTAGATAGACAGACATAGTTTTCCGCTTGAAATTTAAAATATCTTTTTGCCCCATCTTCTTTTTTTGGTTTGAGTTCTACCAATTTGTTTGTGGCTGGAGTCCCAGATAGAGTGGGCTGTGCATCCCAAGGACATGATAAGAGTTAACTTCAGGTTTTTTGCCAGGCCTGTTTTTGTTTCCCAGGCATAATTGGAGCTCCAAAAAAGTATTTTAACAAGTCAGCTTTTTCCTAACTGCACGTGTAAGAAGAACCGGTTTTGCAATTTTGAAAAAAGATTTTATTTTAACCAGTTTTCTCCAGAGTCTAAAGAATACCATGGCTATTCAGTGTCAAAAATGTCATTTCTCTTTTTTTTAGTCACAGTATATCATTAATGATATATGCATGAGGGAATTGCTGTCACACTGGGTGTAAAGCCTTGGCTACAAAATTTTGACAAATAGTGGGACTGTTAAGCATACCTTGAGGTAACACAGTCTATTGAAATCTTTTATGTGGCTCCTCTAAATTAATAGAAGGAATTGAAAAGGCAAATATAGGTTGATCATCAGGGCATAAAGAAATAGTAAAAAAACAATCTTTGGGATCAATAACAAACAAATGCCAATTTCTTGGAATCATACTAAGATTAGGTAGACCAGGTTGTAAAGCACCCATTGGAACAATAACAGCATTAACAGCTCTCAAATCAGTAAGCATTTTCTATTTACCAGATTTCTTTCATATAACAAACACTGGAGAATTACAAGGGCTAAAGGACTCAATAATATGTCCCTTGCTAAGCTGTTCATTAATTAATTTATGTAAAGCCTCCAATTTTTCTTGTTTTAGAGGCCACTGCTCTATCTACACAGGTTGATCAGTTTTACAGTTAAGAGGTATAAGTGTGGGTGGAGGAAGATTAATAGGAGCAGTGGCCATTAGTGAAAAGGAAAAGGGAAACAAAGTGAAAGCGAAGTCCCTTAGTCATGTAGGATTCTTTGCGACCCCATGGACTGTAACCTATCAGGCTCCTCCGACCATGGGATTTTCCAAGCAAGAATGCTGGAGTGGATTGCTATTTCCTTCTCCAGGGGATCTTCCCCACCCAGGGATCAAACCTAGGTCTCCTGCATTGCAGGCAGACGCTTTACCATCTGAGCCACCAATTAAAAAGGGGGTGGGGAGATTTGAGATCTTGAGTATTCAAAGGATAAATTCTTGCTTGTTGATTTTTGCCCAGTCCCAATCTTGGTATATAACCTTGATTGAACATAATTTGGTGATTGGCCTCGCTATATTGATTTTGAGGTTTTTCAAAAGAGTTATCAGCACTTTCATCAAAAGAATCAGAAGTCTGCGAAGGTTCCAGTACTGACTGAATTAATGCCCATGTACTCCAAATATAAACAGGGAGCGGAGTTCCTTTTGTATGTTCTTTCTTTAACTGGGCTCCAATCTTTTCGCAGACTTTATTTTATTTTTTTCGCAGACTTTAGAATCTAACATCCCTATTGACGGGAACCAGCAGCAATATTTATCCACTGCTTGTAACAATTCTAATAACCGCCCTTCACTAAAAGAAGCTCCTCCGGCTTTCAAGAGCTGTCTTAATAAACAAATATATGGGCAATATTGTTCTGCACTCTCAACATTTTCCCATTTTAACCCTGATTAAATGCTGAAGACTTACCAGCCAGAATTTTCAGAGGCCTCTCCTTTGAGTCGCTGTATTTTCACTTTCGCTCCAGCCCCACGTTGGGCGCCCACTGTTGCCTCAAAGGTCTGGGAGCAAGCAACAAGAAAGGAAACAGAACACGAAATCTGGTGCAGTGGGTCAGGGCACCTGCAGCCTCTATTGGGCTGAGGTGCAGAATCCACTCTGAGTCCAGCTTTTATTTCTGATTGCAGACTACAAAACTTTCTTTGATCTATCTTTCCCAAGACACTACATTGACATAGGCCAGATCTCCTTGTTTTCACCCCAGGCCGTTCCCTTCTGGGATAGTATCGGGAGCAATCAGCAAGTGTGTAGGCAGTATTCATACCTAACCCCGACCCGGTGTTCCAAGGTCAGCACAAGTAAAGTAATCCCACCCCGAGAAGGGTATGGTTAACAAAAGCTCAGACCCTACAGGATGGAGGAACATGGAGGAGCTACTCCCTGTTGTGTATAGAAGTAAATCCATGGCACAAGGGGTAAACTTTGGCAACCATGGATAGATAGGCTGTTTGAATGTCCCTTCAAGAAAACTTAGTGATGAGCTGCAATGGAAGCAGTTAAATGAAAGGCTCAATTTGCTGCAGTTTTTGAGCTGGGGCTAGGCTTTTCTCTGGAAGTCCCCAGCACACGTCTGAGTCTGGCAAGGGTGTGCTCAACAGTCTCCTTTATTAAGGGGAATTTCTGTACCCAAACTCCAACCATTGGTTTTCCATGAGAGCAACCAGGCTCTTGTATGTCCTCGCTCCCAGCACCAACGTAGGCTGGTCTAAGGATGGGGACCTGACCTAAGCTAAGTCACCTATAGCCCTTTCCTTGGATTATTTTTTTTCAACTATAACTCAGAAGAAGCCCTCTCCAGTGGAAGAAATTGTAAGAGATAGCTTTGGGAGTTGTTGGTTTCTGGCCGTGTGAGGAAGCTCATCTACAGTTAGCAAGAATGAAATCAGAACATACAGAGGCACAGACAGACAGAGAGTGCCTGCAGCATTCAAAGTTCTTGAGGTCCAGCTGTATGCAGCTCCCTGGGGTCTGACTGTTCTAACCTTTTCCTTCTGTTGGGTAAGATAGTCTAGTGTGCTTGCAATAATAACTAATTGGAATCAGATGTGATCACATATGACCACGTAAGTTCCAGCACACAGTATGTGTGTGCTAGAAGAATCCTGTGCCTATTTTATATTAATAGTTAACATTGAGTTGAGGGTTTATTATATTTCAAACGCTGGTCCAAGCACCTTGCATATATGAATTCATTTAGTCCTCTCAGCAACAATGTGAGTCTACCCAAATGCCCTCTCTCTATTGTTTTCCCCAAGGCTACATTGTTTTAAAATCAAAAATAAATAAGAGATTCTACTACATGTCCTTTTTTTTTTTTTAACTACATATCCTTTTAACAGAGGCTCCAAAGAGCCAACTTTGGAGATGTACAGTTGTCAGTGTTTTATTCTGTCACCCAGAAATGCCAGCTATGATTTGGGGCTTTAACAAAACAGGTTTGCAAGTACATGTATCCTCCAACTCCTCAGAAAAGCTCATTTTAAATAATAAAGTGGTATTGTAGATAAGCAGAACATATAATTTCCCATAGATATGCATTTTGGAATTTTAAACTGGGATTCAAAGTTTGACAAGTGTGAATACTTATGTGGTCAGAACCTGTAAATCAGGACAATCTTGGAAATCCAAGAAGGATGCCACCAACACCTATCAACAGAGACTTGTAGAAGGCCAAATACCCCCTATCAGAGGCCTTAAATCCAGTTACAGTGAGCCACTTCTTTATGTGAAGCAGCTACATGACCTCTGCTGTCTTTTAAAATTAAATGCTCTGTAGAGGTATGATTAGGTACCTAATCCCTTCCCTACCTCAAGGGTGTGAGAAATAAGAAGGATGGAGAGAAAAAACGAATGGCGACAACTAGAGTAGTAAAAGGTGGGGAAAGGCCTTCCAACCCCACCACTTGACTGAAGCTTCTGTTAGTACCAGGACCCTACACCTTCAGAGCAAAGCTGTCCAATGGAAATATAATACATACCACAGGTTCAATTAACATTTTTCTAGTAGCCACATTAAATTTTTTTCTATAATGAGGTGAAATTAATTTTAATATTGTACTTATTTAAATAAATATATCAAAAATATTGGGGCTTCCCTGATGGCTCAGCAGGTGAAGAATCCACCTGCCAATGCAGGAAATATAGGAGATGCAGGTTTGATCCCTGGGTCAGGAAGATCCTCTGGAGGAGGAAAATGGCAATCCACTCCAGTATTCTTGCCTGAAAAATCCCATGGACAGAGGAGCCTGGTGGGCTACAGTCCAAAGGGTTGAAAAGAGTCAGACCCAACTGAGTGACTAAGCACAGCACAATTGAGAATATTATCATTTCAACATGTAGCCAATTAAAATTTATGAATGAGCTATTTCACATTCATTTCTTTCATATGTCTTAGAAATCTAGTGTATATTACATGTACAACAAATATCAGTTTGAATGCTAACAAAATTTTTAATTGAAAAGGTAGTTTTAGCCAAAGAATTGATGTTTTTGAACTGTGGTGCTGGAGAAGACTCTTGAGAGTCTCTTGGACTGCAGAGAAATCAAACCATCCTAAAGGAAGTCCTAAAGGACTTCCTAAGGAAGTCCTAAAGGAAGTCAACCCTGGATATTCATTGGGAAAACTGAAGCTGAAGCTGAAGCTCCAGTATTTTAGCCACCTGATGTGAAGAGCCAACCCAGTGAAAAAGACCCTCATGTTGGGAAAGATTGAAGGCAAAAGGAGAAGAAGGCAGCAGAGGATGAGCTGATTAGATAGCATCTTCAACTCAATGGACATGAATTTGAGCAAACTCCGGGAGATACTGAAGGAGAAAGGAGCCTGGCATGCTGCAGTTCATGGGGTTGCAAAGAGTCGGACACAGCTTAGTGACTGAACAGCAACAAATACTATTGTTCAAAATATACTTAAAATTTTTCAATAACTGAATCAGTTTTAAAATTTAAAATTAGGGACTACCATGGTGGTCCAGTGGTTTAGGAGCTGCACTTCCTATGCAGGGGGTGCCAGCTCCATCCCTGATCAGGGAACTAAGATCCTGCGTGCCACGTGGTGTGGCTAAAAAATAGAAAATAAATAAAAATTTTAAAAAATAAACCAATTAAAATTAGCTAATAAGCTAAATACAATTAAAAGTTCGATTCCTTGGTCACAGTAGCCTCATTTCAAGTGCTCAGTAGCCACATGTGGTTAATGGCTACTGTATTCAACAGCACAGATGGTGAACATTCTATGAGTGCAGAAACGTTGTGGGGCTGTGCAGCTCTAGATGTAGCCTTTGGTGTACAGTAAGCAACTTGGCAAGCATGCATGCATGCAAACTTCACTCACGACTTGGCCAGCAGTGTCAGGGAAGTATGTTATGTACATAAAACATCCCCTAACTATCCAGAAGTCTTGCCACACCTCTCCATTGACTCCCAGACTGATTTCTCCAGGTCCCCTCCCCCAAGCTGCCTCACCCCCAGCAGGCCAAGGGCTGTGGAGTCATTTCATCACTTACTTCCAAAAAGTTAATTAACTTCTTTAAGCCTTAGCTTTCATATTAATGGACTGATGATATTTTCAAGGACTATTGAGTAAGACAGGTGGGGAAGATCCCTGGTATCTGGGCATTGGCTTGTGCCCCAACTCAGCCTTTATGAACAGTTTTTGCTGCTATTGCTGTCTTCAGCTCTTTTTTCCCTGCTTATCAGTTCGATAGCTTTTGCTATGGAACTCCAAGTCCCACATGGCCCCCCTCATTCTGCTGTGAACTAGAACAAATGATTAACCACACAAAACAGACACTGACAGTCTTTCCAAGGACATCAGTGACCTCATTAAGTTTAAGCCCACAGACACATTCTCCTCAACCTCTCTGCAATGTGTCACACTGTTGCTTCTCTCTGATTATTCCCGTTCTCCTCTAACATTCCTCAAAACATTTCTTCTTCCTTCTTTTGGGAAGGCAAACCTAGGCCCAAGCCTTCCCCAATGTACAGTCTCATTTACTCCTAGGCCTCAGGACTGAGCGCTGATGACTCCTAAACCTGTACCTCCAGCTCCCACTTCAGCTTCAGGCCCAACTCACTGCTCCCCACTGGCTTCTCCTCCTGCATGACCTACCCTGAATTCATCCTGTTGCCCTCAAACCAGGTTCTCAGGTTGCTCTGAGTTGGGTAAGGAACACACACTTGACTCCAAGCTCCAACGTGCCACATCATGTGCTAGCACCTCATTTCATCTCCGCAACAGTTCTATGAGGAAAGAACTGTGATCTGCATCTTATAACTGAAAAAACAAGAGGAAGAAACCAAAATCTAGGTCTGTCTGAATCCAGACCCCATGTTCTTTCTAATGCGTAGTACCACCTTCCATAATTCATTCAATGGGTGGATGCTGTCAGCCAGGAAAAATAATCTACTATCTACCCCCTACAGGTTTGCAATTTGAGTGAGAGAAACAGGGAAGATACAGGTAGATGTGGTGGTGTGGTAAGTGCTATGATAGGGCCCTGTGCAAACACACAGAACGAGCAACCAACACAGCCTTTGTGGTCAGAAAACACCTCTACCAAGGAGGAAACTGAATCAAGGAGGTATGCTGAATCAAGAAGTATTAATGGGAACTACAAAGAAGAGAAGCAGGTAAGAGGGGTGATCTCAGGCAGAGGGGTCAGTGGCTGCAAATGCCTGAAAACAGGGGAGAAAGAGTTGGGAGTCTGCGAGCCGTTCAGTGTGGCAGAAGCCAGAGAGAAATGACCTGAGATAGAGGTGAGCAGCCAGCAAGAATCCAGGTTGAGGGTGCATTGAACATTTTTAGCAGAGAAGAGGCTGGTTCCGATTTGCATATGAAAAAGAATCCCTCTGGAGGGCAGAGAGACCAATTAGCAGGCCATTGCCATAGTCCAAATAAAAGATGTCATGGAGGAAACTAAGGTAGTGGCCCCCTAGAAGAGGATAAATAGAAATCCATAATGGAGACTGTATAGAACTTAATGGATGCTTATATGTTGTTAGATGTGGAGGGCAGCTAAGGAATCAAGGATGATGTTCACATTTAGAAGTGGGCAACTGTGTGGATAGTGGTAGAATAAGGGGCAAGATGGAGGAATGTTGATGTATTTCACCTGGGACACGTTGAGTTGAGATCCTAGGGGGACACACAAATCAGGATGTCAGGTAGACAGTGGTCTGTGGGTTTGTAGTTCAGGAGAAAGAACTGTTGGGATAGAAATGGAGGTTTGAGTGTCATCAGTGGTAACTTAAGCAGTATGAATCTATGAATACTCCAAAGGAATGTAAAGTGAGAGGAAAAGCAGACTGAAGAAAGAACTCTGAGGCGTACCCAACATTTAAGAGCTAAGTAGAAGAAAGTACCTTAAAGGAGGCTGACAAGAAACCAGAGAAGCAGGAAGAAAACCAAAACAGTGTGATCTTGTGGATGCAAAGGAGGAAAGGAGTGGCATTTAAGACACTGAAAGTGTAACCAGTTTCAGCAATAGGGAAATCATGGGTGTCCTTACTGAGAACTTTGACTGTGGATCACAACAAACTGGAGAACTCTCAAAGAGGTGGGAATACCAGACCACCTTAACCTGCCTCCTGAAAAATCTGTATACAGGTCAAGAAGCAACAGTTGGAACCAGACATGGAACAATGGACTGTTTCCAAATTGGGAAAAGAGTACATCAGGCTGTATATTGTCACCTTGCTTATTTAACTTATTTGCAGAGTACATCATGCAAAATGCTGGACTGGATGAAGCCCAAGCTGGAATTCAAGATTGCCGGGAGAAATATCAATAACCTCAGATATGCAGATAATACTACCCTTATGGCAGAAAGCAAAGAGGAACTTAAGAGCCTCTTGATAAGAGGAGAGTGAAAAAGCTGGTTGAAAATTCAACGTTCAAAAAACTAAGATCATGGCATCCAGTCCTATCACTTCATGGCAAACACATGGGGAAGCAATGGAAATAGTTACAGACTTTATTTTCTTGGACTCCAAAATCGCTGCGGATGGTGACTGCAGCCATAAAATTAACAGACACTTGCTCCTATCCTATGAAGAAAAGCTATCACCAACCTGAACAGCATATTAAAAAGCAGAGACATTACTTTACCAACAAAGGTCCGTCTAGTCAAAGCTATGGCTTTTCCAGTAGTCATGTATGGATGTGAGAGCTGGACTATAAAGAAAGCTGAAAACCGAAGAATTGATGTTTTTGAACTGTGGTGTTGGAGAAGTCTCTTGAGAGTCCCTTGGACTGCAAGGAGATCCAGCCAGTCCATCCTAGAGGAGATCAGTCCTGAGTGTTCATTGGAAGAACTGATGCTGAAGCTGAAACTCCAATACTTTGACTACCTGATGTGAAGAACTGACTCACTGGAAAAGACCTTGATGCTAGGAAGGACAGAAGGCAGGAGGAGAAGGGGACGACAGAGGATGAGATGGTTGGATGGCATCACTGACTCAATGGGCATGAGTTTGAGCAAGCTCTGGGAGGAGGCCTGGCGTGCTGCAGTCCATGGGGTCGCAAAGAGTCGGACATGACTGATCAACTGAACTGAACTTACCCAGAGCAGTCTCAGCTGAGTTTGGGTGGCAAAAATCAGTTTGGAGTGGGTTGAAGAGAGATTGGATGGTAAGCAAATGTGGATAGTGAACACAGACAACTTTTTCAAGATGTCTAGTTACAGCAAGTTGCCTGTGAAGATTAAATGAGATGATGAAAATAAAGCAGTGCTAACAATGATGGCACATAACAATGATTCAATAAATGTTGGCTTTTATTACTACATATTAAGGAATATATTTTAAGGACAAAAAGAGCTAATGGTAACTATAAAAAATGTGAGTTTATGGAGGATTTTTAAAAGACCTCTATCTTTGTCATATTGAAGAAAAAAAGAAAAAAACTTCAAAAACCATGTCAAGGACATCCCCACAAGTCCAGTGGTTAAGACTCCTCTTTCCAATACAGGGGGTGCAGTTTCGATCCCTGGTCAGGGACCTAAGATCCCACATGCCTTATGGTGTGGTCAAAAAATTTTAAGAAAAGAGAGAAAACCACATCAAAAAATTACATGCAGTTGGTTCAAAAAAGCAACAATCCTCTGAGTTACCCTCCCCAGCCCAGAGACAACTACTTTGAACTACTTCTGTGTTGTGGTAACCTCCACATTGCTAATTAACCTCATAATATGACTATTTCTTGATTTACTTTAGACATTATCTATTAATTTCCTGATATGCTAAATAAAAATTTATTTCTCTTATACCTCTCTCATCCAAAGTGGTTGTATCACCATTCTATTTCTCTGCTGGCCACCTTCACAACCTACTTATGCTCTATTTTTCATTCCTTTAATCATAGATAGCTTGTGTTGGCTCCTTACATTTAAGGTGAGGATGTCAATAGCCTACTTTTCTCTCTGCCTCTCAAGGGGAAAGGTCTGTTTCTGTTTGCTTTATTTTGTTTTTAAAATATAGGAGACTCTTGAGTAGGCTTAAATGAATGTGAACAATTGAAGATAGATGACAAAACAGTTGTTGGTATGGGAAGATGAGTTCAGAGCCCCGTATGGGACATCTCTGTAATGGCACCACCAGTTTCCTAACAGAAGCCTTGGAGTCTTCTAGAACATGTGGAATTTCTTTGCACCCCAGATCCAATCAGCCATAAAATTCCATAGATTCTGCTTCTTCAGTTACCATCTTTTTATCCTTTTCTCTCCTGCACATGACTTTAGTTCAGACTTTCATTATTTCTGACTTAAACAATAGACCTCTAACCGGTCTCTCTTTCTCCTCACTTTTCCCTTGCAAGTCTGTTTTACGTTAATGCCAATAAATCTTAAAGGAGAGCTCTCATCATCTTGCTCCCTTGTTCAGAATGCATAGTCTGGCTTTCAAAGTCTTCCACAAGGTGATCTCCGCCCAACATGAGTTAAGGGAATATTCAATCAGTTAGGAGTGAAGTGGAGGTCGGAGGCAAATGGAACATATTCCCAAGTAAGGCATAGTTTCTCAGGCCCACCAATTTAACATGAGCTTCAGAACCCTTCTGGAAGAGGTTGTTGTTGTTCAGTGGCTAAGCCATGTCCAAGTCTTTGCGATCCTGGAAAATAAAGGCTGGTTAACCATCTCAGATGTGTCTATTGCAAAGCCGTGTGCTCTGGTTCAGAAATTCTCCTAATATTTCCTTTGGAAGTTCACAAAAAAATAAATGCAAACAGCCAATAAACATTTAAAAGTTCAATGTCATTAGTTAGAATGTCAGCCATGAGAATAAGTATGGGCCATTTTTTTAAGAGAGCTTATCCATTGTTAATGGTAGCTGGACGGTTTAGCTAGCATCTGTTTTCCCCTCCTCTCTGGTCTGAGTCCTTTCGGGAACTGGATAGGCCTGGCATGGGGCGCTAACTGCAGAGAGCATGTGAGACATGTACCTCTGTGTCACGGAAGCTCTGACACTGAGCGAGGTTATTTTTAGAGGTGACCTTCTAGGTTCCAAGGAAAAGTAAACAGACAGGCACATGATTTCCTCTGAGAGACTCGCCATAAACAAATTGGCATGCACAGGCTCACTATTCTCCCCTGTTCTGAATCCAGGGCTCTTAAAGAGCAAGTTCAGGTGAAAAGCTTTACTTAAAGCTGGAACCAACCAGGATGAAGAAAGGGGTAAACTGAGTCAAAGTTCACAGCTTCTAGCTACTGGGTTAGAGAACTGCAGGTGAAACAACTTATCTATTTCAAATTCTTGGAAAACATGTTGCTTTAAATGAAGTTTCAGTAATTCCTCATGAAAATATTGCTAAAATATTTTATTTATTGTCTCACCTCTCATTTTGTATTATTACATTTGTTTTATTTGTTTTATCTGTTTTGTTTTTCCTATGTAAAGTGTTTATTATTTTTAAGTGAATATTATAAAAAATGTAGAAAGAAAAAATCTCCATAATCCTGTCCCTTGTTTGCTGTGTATCCTTCAGGTATTTTTATGCATATTCTTTTTTAATGCATATTCTTATATCTATATATCAACAACAGAAAAACATACTGTCATAAATTTATTTACCATTTCATACTGTGTCTGTAGCATGTTTTCATGTTGGTATATATAGGTCTGTCTCATTCTATTGATGGGCATTTAGGTCATTTCCTTTGTTTTACTATTACAAACAATGCATAAGTAAGCATCTTTGAACAGATATGTTGAGCACTTGCGTGAAAGTTTCTGTTGAACAGTATCTGGGAAGAATTTCTGGATCAAAACATTTACATATTTTTGAAGATTTTTGTTTTGTTTTGCTTTGTTTTTTGGCTGCACAGTGTGGCTTTGGCAGTAAAAGTCCTAACCACTGGACTGCCAAGGAATTCCCTAAAGTTTTAATTTGGTTATTACCAAATTGCTCTCCACCTGTTTCCTGGAAACATGAAAATAAATTAATTTCTCATGAAAACTTAGCAGCAAGCACAGTGCCTGGCACATAGTAACTGTTAATTGCTAGTTAGATTAAAGCATCATAAATATTACTTATTGTTCTGGTTGTGACACTACTGAAGTTCACTGCCCTCCCTGCCTCACTGTTAATCATCCCAGACAACTGAGGTATTTAAGTGTGGTAACATAAATAGGTTCATATCGTAAATACACTAAAAAATAATAATATATACCATAATACATAGCACTTCTGATTTTCTCCTCTGTGACAAGATATTATCATCATTTGAAATCATAGAATTCTAGAGTAGACAGGAACCTAGACATCAAATAGTCTGCATTTTTTTTCTATGAAGAAGTGAAAGCCCAGAAAGTTAGTGATTATCCAAAGTTTTGAGAATTAATAGGTTCTCCTGAAAACACCTCATATTTCTCACTTTCCTTTCTTGACTTGAATACACAGATTTATTAATATTTTGTTTCATTTGACTATATAATATAAACAATGCACATTCTTGACTGAGATATATTTCTTCAGGTCTTCTTAGTTCTGTCAATATACCTGCCTAGAGCTTTCCTTCTTGCTCTTCTAATTTTCTACTTGAAATTGGCCAAGGTTTGAAAACAAGATAGCCAAGTTTATTAGAACTATACATCAAGTGATAGGATCTCAAAATGAGTCTAAGATTTTCCTATGAGTGAAACACAATAGTCTTAATAATTTTTTGTCAGTATTTTGGCTACTCAGGACAGCTTGTATGTGACTATGTGTATGTGTATGTGTGTGTACATATGCATTTCCTAAGCTTTAGCTTAGGAACATGTTGCCATGTTGTGGATAGATGAGATGGTCCTATATATGTAAATAAACAGATATGTGTGTGTATATATATACACACACACATATGCAGTTGATCTTTGAACAACACAGAAGTTAGGGGCATTGATCGACTCTCCTCACAGTCAAAAATCTGAGGATAAGTTTACAGTCTGCCCTTGGAATCTGTGGTTCTGCATCTTCAGATACTACCAACCTCAGATTACATAGTTTTATAGTAGTATTTATTGAAAATAATCAGTGTATAGGTGGACCTGCACAATTCAATCCCTATTGTTCAAAAGTCAACTGTATATAAAATATTGCTAAGACTGAAATCTTAAGGAAGGTATTCAGAACCTATTAGATTAAAAAATTTGCCCAATTCTAAGGAAACAAATAGTCAAAGGGTTTGTCTTTGATTTGCTATCAACATTTGGCCGAGGTCCATTTAAAGGACAGAGAAATAAGAATCCTTTCTCCCTCCCTTTGCTGACATATAATGCCAACTTTGGTCTTATCATTAGTAATTTCAGGAAGTTTCTGGGGCAGGCAGAGTAACCGCTGCCCAAAGATGTCCACATCATAATTCCTGAAATCTGTGAGTGTGTTACCTTACATGGCAAAAGGGACTTTGCAGATATGATAGTGAGATTAGCCTGGCTCATCCAGGTGGGCCCAATGTAATTACAAAGCTCCTTAAAAGTAAAAGAGGGAGGCAGGAGAGTCAGAGAAGGAGATATGACAACAAGAGCAGAGGTCAGAGTGATTCAATTGTTTGAGGAACAAGCGTGAGCCAAAGAATGTATGTAGCCTCTAGAGGCTGGAAAAGGCCAGGAAACAGATTCTGCCTTAGAGTCTTCAGAACGGAAAGCAGCCCACTGCTGACACTTTGATCATAGTCCAGAGAGACAATTTTAGAATTTTCTCCAGAACTGTAAGATAATAAATTTGTAAGTCACTAAATTTATGGTAATTTGTTATAACAGTAATAGGAAGCTACCAGTGTCTTACCAGAAGGCAGTGTAAGTTTGAGTTTTGGCTGAAGGACAGTTGTTTTTTTTTTTTTTTTTTTTTGCATTTTAATCAAGTATTTAAAGAATGTGAAATATTTAAAAGAAAAAAAATCTGAAAAAGTAACCACATAATAATAGTAATAGTTAACATCAATTGAGCACTTACTATGTACCAGATGTTGTGATTTACATAATTTCATTCAAAGCTATGATGTAGAACTATAATCTGTTTATTAGCTAACAAAGCAAATATAAAAAAGGTGAAGAATTTAATAAGCAAAGAAATTAGCTGAACTCTCCTGTGGTGAGATGTAGAATACCATTCTCTCAAATCAAGCAGGGAAAAGTTGAGGGTAGTTACTGTAAAAGCTGGTTCCCCATTGGCTCAGCAGTGAAGAGTCCGCTTGCGATGCAGGAGCTGCAGGAGATGCGAGTTGAATCCCTGGTCAGGAAGGTCCCCTGGAGGAGGGCATGGCAACCCGCCCCGGTATTCTTGCCTAGAGAATCCCATGGACAGAGGAGCCTGGTGGGCTGTAATCCATAGGGTCTCAAAGAGTCAAAGACACCACTGAAGCAATTTAGCACACGCGTGTACTATAAAAATTAAGCAAAAGTGAATTTTGAATTCATAACCCCAATCTTGTCTTTGACTGAATACCTGACATCATATTACCAGTCCCAAACTACATCTGTTCCCCTCCATAAAAAAGTCATTGGATAATAACTGCAGTCCCACATAATATACACATGATGAAGCTAAAGGCAAAGAAGAAAAGGAAGGATATACCCATTTGAATTCAGAGTTCCAAAGCATAGCAAGGAGAGATAAAAAAGACTTCCTCAATGATCAATGCAAAGAAATAGAGGGAAACAATAGAATGGGAAAGACTAGAGATCTCTTCAAGAAAATTAGAGATACCAAGGGAATATTTCATGCAAAGATGGGAACAGTAAAGAACAGAAATGGTATGGACCTAACAGAAGCAGAAGATATTAAGAAGAAGTGGCAAGAATACACAGAAGAACTGTACAAAAAAGATCTTCATGACCCAGATAATCATGATGGTATGATCACTCACCTAGAGCCAGACATCCTGGAATGTGAAATCAAGTGGGCCTTAGGAAGCATGACTATGAACAAAGCTAGTGGAGGTGATGGAACTCCAGTTGAGCTCTTTCAAATCCTAAAAGATGATGCTGTGAAAGTGCTGCACTCAATATGTCAGCAAATTTGGAAAACCCAGCAGTGGCCACAGGTCTGGAAAAGGTCAGTTTTCCTTCCAATCCCAAAGAAAGGCAATGCCAAAGAATGCTCAAAATACCTCACAATTGCACTCATCTCACACGCTAGTAAAGTAATGCTCAAAATTCTCCAAGCCAGGCTTCAACAATACATGAATCATGAACTTTCAGATGTTCAAGCTGGATTTAGAAAAGGCAGAGGAATCAGAGATCAAATTGTCAACATCCACTGGATCATCGAAAAAGCAAGAGAGTTCCAGAAAAACATCTGCTGTATTGACTATGCCAAAGCCTTTGACTGTGTGGATCACAACAAACTGTGGAAAATTCTGAAAGAGATGGGAATACCAGACCACCTGACCTGCCTCCTGAGAAACCTGTATGCATGTCAGGAGGCAAGAGTTAGAACTGGACATGGACCAATAGACTGGTTCCAAATCGGGAAAGGAATTCGTCAAGGCTGTGTATTGTCACCCTGCTTATTTAACTTATATGCAGAGTACATCATGCAAAATGCCAGGCTGGATGAAGAACAAGCTGGAATCAAGATTGCCGAGAGGAATATCAATAAGCTCAGGTATGCAGATGACACCACCCTTATGGCAGAAAGCGAAGAACTAAAGAGCCTCTTGATGAAAGGGAAGAGTGAAAAAGCTGGCTTAAAACTCAACCTTCAGAAAACTAAGATCATGGCATCGGGTCCCATCACTTCATGGCAAATAAATGGGAAAACAGTGACAGATTTTATCTTTTTGGGCTCCAAAATCACTGCAGATTGTGACTGCAGCCATGAAATTAAAAGATGCTTGCTCCTTGGAAGAAAAACTATGACCAATATAGACAGCATATTAAAAAGTAGAGACATTACTCTGCCAACAAAGGTCTGTCTAGTAAAGCTTTGGTTTTTCTAGTAGTTGTGTATGGATGTGAGAGCTGGACCATAAATAAAGCTGAGCACCGAAGAGCTGATGCTTTTGAACTATGGTGTTAGAGAAGACTCTTGAGAGTCCCTTGGACTGCAAGGAGATCCAACCAGGCCATCCTAAAGGAAATCAGTCCTGAATATTCATTGGAAGGACTGATGCTGAAGCTAAAACTCCAATACTTTGGCCACCTGATGCAAAGAACTGATTCACTGGAAAAGACTCTGATGCTGGGAAAGATTGAAAGTGAGAGGAGAAGGGGACAACAGAGGATGAGATGGTTGGATGGCATCACTGACTCAATGGAGATGAGTTTGAGCAAGCTCCAGGAATTGGTGATGGACAGGAAACCCTGGCATGCTGCAGTCCATGGGGTCGAAGACAGTTGGACAAGACTGAGTGACTGAACTGAACTGATAATATAGTTCGAATTATATATTTACAAGATATATTAACAGATTTTTAACTCACTGTGCTGTTTGTGTATGTGTTCTTTGTTATAAGTTATTTGAGATGTTTTAAAGAATCTTGCAATTTGTATTAAAAATCTGACATTTTAAAGTGATTTTTCATTGAAATACTTAGGATTTGACCAACTAAGGATACAGTGAATATTTTAACACTTGTGAATTTGATTAAATATATAGGTTTGATTTTTATGCTGTATAGATGCCTGAGAGAATATGACTTGCTAGATTTACAATAACACATTTGTTGAGTGCTTATTACTTAGCAGGACTGTATTAAGTGCCTTGCACGCACTAACTCAGGTAAAGCTCATAACAACCCTATGAGTTTTTTATTATTGCTACTCCCACTTTCAGATGATAAAACAGAGGCACGAAGAGTTATGTGGCTTAACCAAGATCACACAGCCAGTTATTAGCACAGCAATCTAACCATTGCCCTTCCTCAGTGCTCAGGAAGACTCACAGAGATACTCTGTAAGTGCTCAGAACTGGGCAGAGAATAGGTTGAGACGATTTAGAGAGTGTAAATCTGCCTTGTTAGGAGTGTGAAGTACCTGAGACAATAAGGTACAGCAATGTGTGAATTTGACATATTTAAGGGAACTTAATAAATGAGATTTATAAACTGTGTAAATGTGCAAGAGAATTTGATTTGTTAGATTTGCATGCTTTTGTGATGTTAATATGTAATGCCTAAGAAAATTCTATCCCATTGATAAATGCATTTAAATGGGAAATTTAACACATCAAATTAATATGCTCACTGGGCATTAATCAAAGAACAGTTAAAGTGTTTTATTTTAACATGAAATTGACAGATTTGTAAATGAATTTGAGATTTGTGTTTAAATACTTAATAATGACTAAATTTAAATTGTACAACTCAAGTAAATATCATTTAAAACACAAGAAATTTGTAGAGAACAAACATACGAATACCAAGGGGGAAAAGGATGAGGTGGGATGAATTGGGAGATTGGGATTGACATGTATACACTATTGATGCTATGCATAAAATAGATAAGTAATGAGAACCTACTGTATAGCACAGGGAGCTGTGCTCAGTGCTTTGTGTTGATCTAAATGGGAAGGAAATCCCAAAAAAAGAGGGGATATATGTAAACATATAGCTAATTCACTTTGCTGTGCAGAAGAAACTAACAACATTGTAAAGTAACTATACTCCAATAAAAAATAAATTAATTTAAAAAAATAAAACAAGCAACTTTATGGGTTGCATGCACAAAGAATTCCCTCTGACATTTAAAATCTCAGCTGATAATTGGTATAATTGTAGTCCTGTTTTGCAAAAGAGGAAACCGAGGGGAAGAGAAATAACTTCCCAAGGTGACAGAACTGGGAACTGATAGATGCTGCATTCCAGCCCAGGTGACACCAACCTGCCAAAGCCAGCATACTAACCACTTTCCTATACCACCTCCAAGTTCTGGAGATTCCATTTCTGTAGAATACAGCGTCAGTTGTTAATACATAACCTGGAGGAGTACACAACATATAACAACACTGATCTTTCCTGGAATGGCAATTATGGAGGGCTGTTATTTTATTTCTGTAACATTTAAGATTTGAGTAAAAGGAGTTTTCCCCCTTCACCCCATATTCCAACTAATTTCTTTGCCAGCATTTTAAAATTAAGAGAATTCTGCACCACTCAATCAGCTTTTGTAGTCATTTATTAATATCTATCTCATAAGCTTTTTTTCTTTTTTAAACATTCCTGCTTATGCTCAGATGTTTATAATTCCTGGATGAAACCTTTTATGCCCTCATCCCCACATGTCCCATGGAATTAGTCACTTCTTCAATGATGCTACTTTTGGATCTAGTATATGCTTTTATTAATTGTTTGACACTGAATTATAATTGTTTTTCTATTCAGTTATCTTCCCTGTTAGAGTATCTGTGTTATATATGACTTTCCCCAGGGTCCAGCACAGAATTTGGTTGGTTAAACCGAACATATTTTGCAGCTATGGAAGCTTAAGTATGTTTGGCATAGGCAATTACTATAGCTTTTCCTTTCTGTAAGAAGCTTACTTTCTTTTTGTCTATTAACTCTTCGGTCTAGCACTGGGGTAGATGACACAATCAAGAGTCAAGTAGAAACCAAAGTGGAGGAATTCAGTTAAGTTATTGCAAAACTAGGAAAACTGAGTTCTCCGAAAACACGAATCATTTCCAAGGAGGAGTTGAGAGTGGAGCTATGTCACATATTAACAACTGTGAGGAAAAGAGAATCTTCTTTTGTTTCCCCTGAGATGCTCGGTGTTCAGTTGCTCGCAGAGCAGCTAGGGCGCCACACCTGGTGTTTCTAAGAGTCCGGTTTTCTACTTTAAAAATAGAAGAAAAAGCAGTTAATCCCTTAATCAATAGAATAGTTTTAGATAGCTGTGGGCCAGAAATAAGTCAGTTATTTATCATGACCCCAGTACATCTGCATTTTATCCTAGATTGCGTCTATGGCGGGAATCTCGGGGCATCATAACATTCTGAATGGTGTAGCCCTGCAGACCACCTAACTCCTTGCCTGGGGTGGGGGGCGGTGACACTGGGGCTGCCCCCCCTTCCCCCACCCCCAGCCGCCCCCGCCTCCCCGCCACTTCCTCCCCTCCAAGACTGCGACCAGGGCGGGAAACGGAAAATGAAAACAGAAACTGCTCGGATTGCCTGCTCTCGGGCTGACGACCTGCGCTGGTCACGTAGGCTGTAAGAGGATGGGACGAGCCGCGAGATCACGGCTGGCGACCCTGTTAAGAGTTTGCCTTCTCCACTAGGGGAGGAGCGGGGAGGGGGGCGGTGCGGGGGGAGAGGGTGTGCCCTCCTTTCCTACCGCAGGCGGACTGGGGCAGCCCGACCGCCCACTTGGAGGAGTCTCTGCTGTCCCGCCCCTCCTCTCTCGCTCACTTCCATGAGTCTCCGCCCCGTGAAGCCCCGTCCTCCTTCCATCCCTAAGGCCACGTCTCCTGGGACCTCAAGCCCCTGAGGTTGGTTCCGCTAGGCTGGGTCAGCCTCGAAGAAGTTTCCTTTTCCTCTCCTGCTCCTCCTCCTCTTTCTAGTCCCTCCTCCTTCTCCGCGCTGCCTTGGGTCTTAGCATCCAGAAGTCCTGGCAGAGACTGCGCCGAGGCGAGGCCAGGGTGCTTTCTCCTTAGGGCTCTGGCCAGGCCTGGGGATCCCGCCGTGGCAGATGGCCTTGAGGCTGAGTCTTCTTTCAGGATCTTCTCTGCAGTGAGACCCTGTTGGGGAGGGTGTATCCTGAAGATCTACTTGGGCTTCTCTTCCTCCTGGCTCACCAGTCCCAAGCCCCACAAATGAAAGTGATAGGAAGGGGAGCAGGTAGATTGTTGAAAGGTGAAGAATGCAGCCGAGTTACCAAGTGCCTGGCCAAAGAAAAATCGCGGGCAATGACATGAGAGTACTAAAATTCGGGGCTTCGAATTTATTGTCAGTTAAAGAAAATACCAATGGCTAGAATCACCATCAAAGTATCACTAATTTCAAACTACCTTCTAATTAATTACAGTTCACAGGATATATCCTGTGAATATATATCAATCATCAAGAATGATTTAAAGTCTGCCTTCTGTATTTCTCTGTGTCTGACAGCAGATTGTAGTCAGGGAAAGTAATTCCCTGGCTGGTGTGAACTCTTGTGATTCAAATAAAGTCAGATGACTTAGCACATACAGTTGTTTGCCTCTGTTCTCAGACACTGAAGAACGTTGCTTTCACACTTGTAAGGAGTTTAAAGGGGGGTCGGGAAGGCTTCAAGTGCTTAGCATTGTACTTGAACAATTATAGAAGCCATCACTTGGCTTCTGTGAATTTTTGCCTAAGGAAATATGTAGTTGTGAGACATACTTTGTCACTACATAGTGCCAGTGAAACTTTGTCCTTTAGAAATTATTTAGCAGTGGTTGGTAGCAGAGTGAAAGGCACACACAATTATATATGCCTGTCATTGCCGACAAGGACATACTGAAAATTCTGAGTTGTCAAACAAGATGTAAGTTCAGAGTGTTTATCCAGTGTTTCTTCTGCCTCTGACAAAGAATAGGTGAATATGGTTAACAGTCAGAAGTGAGGAAGAAATGAATTCATAAATGTCTATTTTGAAGACCCCAGATAGAAATTTATAAATATGAAGTTTAAAAAAAAAAAAAAAACCTACCTAAAAACAAGAAAAAAAGATTTAAAAAAATTTTTTAAAGGAAGAAGAAAAAACAAAATAAAAATCCTACCTAGTAGTAAAAGGTGAATTAAGAATAGGCTGTATGCTGGACACTTGCTCATTATTTCAGAGAACCTTCACAACTCTGCAATTACCACTATCCTCATTCCACAGAGAGAAGAATCTAGGCTTTGAGAAGTTACAGTGACCTGCCTATGGTCACATGGCTAGTCAGTAACCAGTTTAAGATGGAACTCAGGTCACTATCTCTCCAAATTAAAAAAATCATGCAGAATGCATCAATAACCTCAGATACACAGATGACACCACCCTAATGGCAGAAAGCAAAGAAGAACTAAAGAGCCTCTTGATTAACATGAAAGAGGAGAGTGAAAAAGTTGGCTTAAAGCTCAACATTCAGAAAACTAAGATCATGGCATCTGGTCCCATCACTTAATGGCAAATAGATGGGGAAGCAATGGAAGCAGTGACAGACTTTATTTTGGGGGGATCCAAAATCACTGCAGATGGTGATTGCAGCCATGAAATTAAAAGACGCTTACTCCTTGGAAGAAAAGTTATGACCAACCTAGACAGCATATTAAAAATCAGAGACATTACTCAGCCAACAAAGGTTCGTCTAGTCAAAGGTATGGTTTTTCCAGTAGTCATGTATGGATGTGAGAGCTGGACCATAAAGAAAGCTGAGAGCCAAAGAATTGATGCTTTTGAACTGTGGTGTTGGAGAAGGCTCTTGTGAGTCCTTTGGACTGCAGGGAGATCCAACCAATCTGAAAGGAAAGCAGTGCTGAATATTCATTGGAAGGACTGATGCTGAAGCTGAAGTTCCAATACTTTGGCTACCTGATGTGAAGAACTGACTCATTGGAAAAAACCGGATGCTGGGAAAGATTGAAGGCAGGAGGAGAAGGGGACGACAGAGGATGAGATGGTTGGATGGCATCACCGACTCAATGCACATGAGTTTGAGCAAGCTCTGGAAGTTGGTGATGGACAGGGAAGCCTGGATTGCTACAGTCCATGAGGTTACAAACAGTCGGACATGACTGAGTGACTGAACTGAACTGAACTGAAGTGCATCATGATGTACAGTTTAAACAAGGCTTTTTATCTATATCATACCCTACCATAGTTAATTTTTAAAAACCATACAGGATGAGTGTGATATTTTTATGATAAAACTCATCAAAGAAAGAACATTATGATCATTTCACATGACAGTTTTGGAGGAAAAAGAAAGATGACGCATGTATGCTATTAGTGTGCATACTGAAAGACTGGTGACACCACAGTCTAGAATTGTTTGTTCAGGTGACCTTCCCCAACTTAAGATACGGACATATAGAAACATCAACCAGGATGCTACCATGTTAAGAGGCATACAAGTCTCATGAAAATCAACCAAGCAAATGCAAAACTGAAAAAGACATTTAAAGTATATAACATCAAAATTGTCTAACAAAAATATGTCCCAAGTACTGGGCATTAAAAAGATACTTTTGCTAGTGGTATGCATTAAAGTCACATTTTCTGTGCATGAGATAGTATGTACTATATTAAGCATTGTGATTATAAGCTGTGCAGCAGAATTTACACATTATTTTCAATTAAAATTTGTACAGGTAGTCAATACATGCCAAGGCACCAATTGTCAATGCTTTTGTGTTTGAAGGCTGTGTTTGGCTATTTAAAGAGAATATATTGACTCCCTTTTCATTTTATTATGTTCCATTTTGAAATTTCACCTGTTTCAGAAACATTTTAAATTTAAAGCTTTAATTAAAAGTTCTTAAATATTTTGTGAATTGGGTATTCTGAATAATCATGGTTGCCCATATATATGTAGAAACAGGACACCAAATAGCTCAGGTCTTTTCACAAGTGCTCAAACTTGCTTTCTTAGAATGCTTAAACTGATGGTTGCTGTCCCCACCCAAAACAAATGTATCTGTATTGGTCGATTTAACAGCCCTAATAATGACAAACTCCACAAAGCCTTGTAATAAGATATGACCAATGAGATTTCACTCTTAGGTGTTCTGCATAATCTTAAATTTTTCCAGAGAATATATTCTTCAGTGGTAATCATGAAGACATATATTGAGTAAAAAAGAAACCAACTGTGACAGAATTCATGAGTGTTAGGACAATTTGATCAGGATGAATACTTAGCATGCCTCTTGCAGTTCTAGAGGAAACTGACCCAGTGCTCCCTGTCAGGAGAGTCCTTTGCAAGTTTGAACATAACAACAGAGAATCACTACTCTTGGTAATTCCATATAACCAGGATAGTGGGGAATAGCACAGAGTCTGAGATGAGATCTCTGAATAGGTACCTAACTTTCGTGCTGTTAGTTACTCTTTCTTCACTGCTCTACTTCTTTAGCATTTGTTTAATATTAGTGCAACTTGCTTGGCAATGAAAGCGGCTATGTCTTTTCAGACATGCATAAGGTTATAATTGACAGACTACTAAAAACGTTTCCACTCCAACCAATTTCTAGTGTGGTTTTTTAATAATTTATTCTTCGAATTTATAATGATTCATTCCAGAAATAATCTACTAGAAACTATTCTTAACCAGTGGAAGTAGTTTTATTATACATATCATGGATGTGTTATCCAGAATAAATGCACATTATTTCCTGTCCACAACTTACCACCTCTAGTCCCTCTATCTGCTTGATAAAAATTAAGATACAATTTCAAAACTATGTATCAAATTCTTAAGATACTTTTTGGGGAGATACAGTAAGAAACTTTACAAAGTGTCATTTATAATGATAAAGATTGGAAAATCTAACCTAAATCAATCATAATAAAATCCTTTAGTAAATTGATATATATACTTATGGGCTTCCCTGGTGGCTCAGTGGTAAAGAATCTGCCTGCCAACGCAGGAGATGAGAGTTTGATCCCTGGGTTGGGAAGATCCCCTGTAGAAGGAAAGGACACGACTGAGCCACTGAACTGATACAAAATATATGGTGCTAAGTTTTTTCTGGAAATTTGAGGGAAAACTTCCATTAATTTGAGTGCATATCTAACAAAATGAAACAAAACCATCTGATTGAGGCACTTTGATACACTAAAAAGCACTTTAAATACTGGAATGTACTCCCAACACTACTGGTAACTAGCTTGTAACTTTAGGGTTCATTGTCTTCTACTGTTAAATGAAATAATTAAACAGGATCATCTGTTGCCAAAATTTCTTCTGATTTTAAAGGTCTAAGCTCTGAAAAGAAACATAGGGAGATTCTAAAAGGTGGAGAGGAAGTCAACCAACTATGGATCTAAGGACCCAGGGCGCAACACAGGGATGAGTCTTCTAGGTCATCCTTCTGCCTCATCTATCCTAGACTCAGCATTGAAGAAGCTGGCAACTAGCACAAATAAAGGAAGGTTCTAACAAAAGCATACTCTCTTTAGTCAAAAGGCTTGGAAAAGAGCAGCCTAGCAAGGCAGAACTTCAGGCAATAAGTACTGTACTCTAGCCAAACATGACAGATGAAAACTATGGCCCCAACCCCACCCACATGAATAGAAGCCAAGTGGAGAGCTCATACTTCCACTTTTGTCAGGCTGTAATGAAGTGCTCCAACCCTCTCCCTAACTCCCACTACCACAAGTGTGGTGTCAGAGGAAGCCTAGTGGTGAATCAGGACTTTGATGGCAACCTAGTAGTAATGAGGGCAGACACTATTTACCCTATGCTCGTGGCATTAGTGGCGTCCCCATGAGGAGCAATATTAAAGCACTCCTACCCTTCCCTACTAGGGAGATATCAGTGGAGGTATACTGAAGAACTGGAACTCCCATCTCCAACTATAATTAATGAAAAGTATCCATAGCTCAGGTGCCAAGAGAGGCTGAGAAGAAGCTAAAAGAGTCCACTACCCATCTGGACTTCTACCCCCAACTGGCAATAATGAGGTAGACACTCTTCACCCCTCCCCCTTCCTTCTCCTGCTGGGGCAATGTCAGAGGAAACAAGCTAAACCAGAAGGTTTAAATGAGATCCATATGGTCTCCTTTGAACACGAAAGGTTTTAATTTTGATGAAGTCCAATTTATTTGTTTTTTCTTCTGTTGCTTCGAGTTTTGGTGTCATATCTAAGAATCTTTTGTTAAATTCAAGGTCATGAAGATACGACCTTATGTTTTTCTATAAGAGTTTTATAGTTTTAGCTCTTACATTTAAGTCTTTGATCCACTTTGAGCTGATTTTTTTAATATGGCATAACATAGGGACTGAACTTCATTCTTTTACTTTTGGCTACTTATCCCTGCACTTGTTGGAGAAAAAAAAAAGATTGAATGGTCTTGGTACTCTTGTCAAAAAATCATTTGACCAAAAAGACAAAATCATTTGACCATAAATATATGAGTTTATTTCTGGGCTCTCAGATCTACTCTACTGATCTATGTATCTATCCTTGTGCCATTACCACACTGTCTTGACTATAGTTGCTTTGTAGTAAGCTTTGAAATCAATGTTATCTTCCATATAAACAAGCTAAAGAAGAAAAATTACATGATCATACCAATTAATGAAGGAGAGCATTCAACAAAATTCAACACTTGTTTATAATAAAAAACTGTCAAAAAACTAGCAATAGAGGGGAACTTTCTCAAATTGAAAAAGAGGATCTACAAAAAAAAGCCACCCTTAACATAATACTTAAATTTGGCCTTGGAGTACAGAATGAAGCAGGGCAAAGGTTAATAAGAGTTTTGTCAAGAGGACACAAACACCCTTCCCAACAACACAAGAGAAGACTCAACACATGGATGTCACCAGATGGTAAATACCGAAATCAGATTGATTGCATTCTTTGCAGCCAAAGATGGAGAAACTCTATACAGTCAGCAAAAACAAGACCAGGAACTGACTGTGGCTCAGATCATGAACTCCTTATTGTCAAATTCAGACTTAAATAGAAGAAAGTAGGGAAAACCTCTAGACCATTCAGGTATGACCTAAATCAAATCCCTTATGATTATATAGTGGAAGTGACAAATAGATTGAAGGGATTAGATCTGATAGACAGAGGGCCTGAAGAACTATGGATGGAGGTTCCTGACATTGTACAGGAGGCAGTGATCAAGACCATCCTCAAGAAAAAGAAATGCAAAAAAGTAAATGGTTGTCTGAGGAAGCCTTACAAATAGCTGTGAAAAGAAGAGAAGTGAAAGGTAAAGAAGAAAAGGAAAGATATACCCATCTGAATGCAGAGTTCCAAAGAATAGCAAGGAGAGATAAGAAAGCCTTCCTCAGTGATCAGTGCAAAGAAATAGAGGGAAACAATAGAATGGGAAAGACTAGAGATCTCTTCAAGAAAATTAGAGATACCAAGGGAATATTTCAAGCAAAGATGGGCACAATAAAGGAAAGAAATGGTGTGGGCCTAACAGAAGCAGAAGATATTAAGAAGAGGTGGCAAGAATACACAGAAGAACAATACAAAAAAGATCTTCACGACCCAGATAATCATGATGGTGTGATCACTCACCTAGAGCCAGACATCCTGGAGTGTGAAGTCAAGTGGGCCTTAGGAAGAATGAAGATGAACAAAGCTAGTGGAGGTGATGGAATTCCAGTTGAGCTATTTCAAATCTGAAAAGATGATGCTGTGAAAGTGCTGCACTCAATATGCCAGCAAATGTGGAAAACTCAGCAGTGGCCACAGGACTGGAAAAGGTCAGTTTTCATTCCAATCCCAAAGAAAGGCAATGCCAAAGAATGCTCAAACTACCACACAGTTGTACTCATCTCACACACTCATCTCACACACATGCTCAAAATTCTCCAAGCCAGGCTTCAACAGTATGTGAACCGTGAACTTCCAGATGTTCAAGCTGGATTTAGAAAAGGCAGAGGAAACAGATCAAATTGCCAATATCTGCTGGATCATCAATAAAGCAAGAAAGTTCCAGAAAAACATCTACTTCCGTTTAATTGACTATGCCAAAGCCTTTGACTGTGTGTATCACAACAAACTGCAAAAAATTTTTAAAGAGATAGGAATACCAGACCACCTGACCTGGCTCCTAGAAATCTGTATGCAGATCAAGAAGCAACGGTTAGAACTGGGCATGGAACAACAAACTGTTTCCAAATCGGGAAAGGAGTACATGAAGGCTGTATATTGTCACCCTGCTTATTTAACTTATATGCAGAGTATATCATGAGAAACCCTGGACTGGATGAAGCACAAGCTGGAATCAAGATTGCTGGGTGAAATATCGATAACCTTATATATGCAGATGACACCACACTTATGGTAGAAAGCAAAGAAGAACCAAAGAGCCTCCTGATGAAAGTGAAAGAGGAGAGTGAAAAAGTTGGCTTAAAGCTCAACATTCAGAAAACTGAGATCATGGCATCCGGTCCCATCACTTCATGGCAAATAATTGGGGAAACAATGGAAACAGTGACAGACTTTATTTTCTTGGGCTCCAAAATCACTGCAGATGGTGACTGCAGCCATAAAATTAAAAGACACTTGCTCCTTGGAAGAAAAACTATGACCAACCTAGACAGTATATTAAAAATCAGAGACATTACTTTGCCTAGTAAAGGTCCATCTAGTCAAAGCTATGGTTTTTCCAGTAGTCATGTATGGATGTGAAAGCTGGACCATAAAGAAAGCTGAAAGCTGAAGAATTGATGCTTTTGAACTGTGGTGTTGGAGAAGACTCTCGAGAGTTTGGACAGCAAGGAGATCCAACCAGGCCATCCTAAAGGAAATCAGTCCTGAATATTCATTGGAAGGACTGATGCTTAAACTGAAACTGCAATACTTTGCCCACCTGATGCGAAGAACTGACTCATTTGAGAAGACCTTGATGCTGGGAAAGATTGAAAGTGGGAAGAGAAGGAAACGACAAAAGATGAGATGATTGGATGGCATCACCGACTTGATGGACATGAGTTTGAGCAAGCCGCTGGAGTTGGTGATGGACAGGGAAGCCTGGCATGCTGCAGTTCATGGGGTCGCAAAGAGTCACACATGACTGAGCAACAGAACTGAACTGAAATATTTTCTCCCTAGAATTCCAAACAAGGAAACGTTGTTCAGTAGTATCGCTCATTCATCACAGTGCTAGAAGTCCTAGCCAATTCAATAAAGCAAAAAATAGAAAGGAGGAAAAAGGAAATAAAAAGTATATAGATCAGAAAGGAAGGAATAAAATTCTCCCTATTTGCAGATGACATGATTGTCTACATAGAAAATCCCAAGGAATCTACGAAAATAAAAACAAAAACCCTCTTAAAACTAATAAGTGAGTTCAGCAAGCTCACAGGATATAAGATAAACACAAAAATTAATTGCAGTTTTATATACTGGCAGTAAATATGTAAACACCAAAATTTGCAACTCAATACTACTCATAATTGATCCCTTAAAAATGAAATAAGATGGGGACTTCCCTGGTGGTTCAGTGGCTAAGACTCTGTGCTTCCAATGCAGGGGGCCCGGGTTCAAACCCTGGTCAGGGAACAAGATCCCATGTGCTGTAACTAAGACCTCATGCAGTCAAATAAATAAATAAATATATATTTAAAAAAAAAAAAATGAAATAAGATGTAAGTCTAACAAAACACATAGAGGATTTGTTTGCTGAAAAGTGTCAAACACTGATAAAAGAAATAAAAAAGATCTAAATAATTGGAGAAATATACAGTGTTTATAGGTTGGAAGACTCAACAAAGTAAAAATGTCAGTTCTCTCCTTAATTGATATATAAGCTCAGTGCAAGTCCTATCAAAATCCCAGCAAGGTTTTTTGGTAACTAAACAAGATTATTCCAAAATTTATATGTAAACGCAAAGGATCTAGAATTGTTAAAACAATTTTGAAAAGAAAAATAAAATTGGAGGAATCAGTCTACTCTATTTCAAGACTTCATTACACAACTACAACAATCAATATTATGTATCTATTGATACATAGATCAATAGAACAGAATAGAGAACCTAGAAATAGACACATAAATATGCTCAACTGAATTTTGGCAAAGCTGCAAAAGCAATTGAACTTAAAACAGATAGTCTTTCCAACAAAAGCTGGAATAATTGTACATCCATAGGAAAAGTACTAAATTATTATCTAAGTCTCACATTTTGTAAAAAATTAACTCAAAATAAATCTTGAACTTAAATGTAATACATAAAACAATAAAACTTTTAGAAAAAAATAGAAGAAAATGTTTGGGATCTAAGTTGAGGCAAAGAGTTCTCAGCCATTCTAGCAAAGAAAAAACTGGTGAATTGGATTTTGTATGTTAAAAACTTGTTTCCCCGCAAAAAGATATCCTGGTTCTCTAATTTTGCAAGATGTTAACATTGGAGGAAACTGGGCAAAAAGGTCACGGGATCGATCTGTGTTATTTATTATAACCACATAAGGATCTACAACGACCTAAAAATTAAAAGTTTAATTCTGAAAAATCTATGGTCTGTTGTGCAGATCAGTAAGAAAAGCTGAAATTATAATATTGTTGTTGTTTAAATAAATAACTGCACTTTTCTGGTTATTGAAATTATGGTTTTTTTTCCCTTCATACTCTTCTGTGTTTATGATGTTTTCTTCATTGAGCATGCTTTATGGTTAAAATTAGTAAAGAAGAAGAAAGAATCAAGGAAAAAATTCTGTGACACACATTGTTACCTAGAGAGTCTGAAACAGGAGATAGAGTATGGGTCGGAAACTGTCTTGAGCTAGAGTTCTTAGAATAAAGCAAAACTTTTTTGAATTAACAAATTCTATTGAGCCATTACTTGTGATAGTTCTGAAGCACAGATTCCTAAAAACATTATTTGCCACAAATTCTGTTTTCGCTATAGTTAGGAGGATCATATAATTTATTATTTAAATTGGAGTACTTTTGAAAGTAAAGGTGAATGTTATTAATTATTCTTGAAAAATTGGGTGAAAACTAGCACTCTCCCAAAACATCTGGTACATATGCTTATCTTTGCTTTTCATCAGGCTTAATTCTTATAAATCCAGAATTTTTATATTAAAATTCAGCAGCCTCACTATATGGCATCATAGATTACATGTACATAACAATAGTGTTAAATACACAGGTAATCCTTCTCTCTTTGAAGAGCTACCTTCTTCACTTGGGTTTCAGGGCACCTATAATGATTCTCCTCCAGCTCCAGACTCTGTTGGAGTGTTCCAGGGTCCAGCTCTCAGCTCCCTTCTTGTCTCTTCCATAGCCACGCTCCTTCTCTAAGTAACCGCATCCTACCTTGTGGTTTTCTATGCCTTTGAAATACTGTTGACTTCAAAACTGGATCTTCAAAGCACATCATTCCTCTGATTTATATATATAGGCTTTTATATCCAACTCCTACACAAACATCTCCACTTGAATATCTAATAAGAATCACAACTCTAACACGTCCTTTGAAGAATTCTCAATTCCCTGCACAGCAAAATGTGTTCCATTACCAGTAGTCTCCATTTCAGTAAGTGGCATCACCATTCACCTAGTTATTTAGGCTAAAAACTCATCATCGTTTCCTGGCTTTTACTCACAGCCCACATCCAGGTCATCAGCAGGTCCTGTTGTTTGTACATTCATAATCTATCATGAATCTGATTTCCCTTCCTAATCTCATCTTCCTTGTATGAGCTGTCATCATCTCTCGGTTGCTTCCATATCTTGGCTATCATAAATAATGCTGCTATGAATATTGGAGTGCATTTATCTTTTCAAATTACTGTTTTTGTTTTCTTTGGATATGTATCCTGGAGTGGAATTGCTGGTTGAATGTTCCTTTTTACATTTAAATCAGTCATGTAGCTCCCCTACTCTCAAGCCTGAAACAGGTTCCTAGTGTTGTTATTGAGGCCTACAAGGCCTTCGCCATCTGGTCTCCTGCTTTCCCCTCACCTTTTTTTATAACCTCCTTTCCCATGAAGTTCCTCTGTACACTGGATTGCATACTGGCTTCCTTGCTATTGTTTATACACCAAGCATATTTGCATCTCAGAGCCTTTGTACTTATTGTTCCCTCTGTCCAGAATATCCTTCCCCTAGATATCTATAGTTTCCTCTTGCTTTCAGATCTCTGATAAAATATGATGACTTCTGAGGGACCTGGTCACCCAACCACCCTAACAACCTAGTCACCCTCTAGCCCCTGACCCTTTCTATTATATATAGCACTTACCACCATTATTGCTATCTGTTTGCTTATCATTTGCTTCCATCTCTGGAACATAAAGTGTTTCACTCTTGGGCTCCAAAACCGCTGCAGATGGTGACTGCAGCCATGAAATTAAAAGACACTTGCTCCTTGGAAGGAAAGCTATGATCAATCTAGCCAGCATATTAAAAGCAGAGATATTACTTTGCCAACAAAGATCCATCTAGTCAAAGTTATGTTTTTTTCAGTAGTCACGTATGGATGTGAGAGTGGGACCATAAAGAAAGCTGAGAGCCAAAGAATTGATGCTTTTGAACTGTGGTGTTGGAGAAGACTCTTGAGAGTCCCTTGGACTGCAAGGAGATCAAACCAGTCTATCCTAAAGGAAATCAGTCCTGAATATTCATTGGAAGGACTGATGCTTAAGCTGAAATTCCAATACTTTGGCCACCTGATGCGAAGAACTGACTCACTAGAAAAGGCCCTGATACTGGGAAAGATTGAAGGTGGGAGGAGAAGGGGACGACAGAGGATGAGATGGTTGGATGGCATCACCAACTCAACCGACATGAGTTTGAATAAGCTCTGGGAGTTGGTGATGGACAGGGAAGCCTGTCTATCAGGACTTTGTGCCGCAGTCCATGGGTTCACAAAGAGTCAGACATGACTGGGTGATTGAACTGAGTTGAACTAGAACATAAGCTCCATGAGGGCAGGGACTCTGTTCATTGCTTAATCCCCAGAGTCTAGGTCAGCATTTGGAACGTTTTGTTGTTGTTCAGTTGCTAAGTCATGTCCAATTCCTTGAGACCCCATGGACTGCAGCATACCAGGCTCCTCTGTCCTTCAGTATCTTCCGGAATTTGCATCAGTAATGTCTATTGCATCAGTAATGTCTATTGCATCAGTAATGCTATCTAACCATCCCATCCTCTGCCGCCCCCTTCTCCTTTTGTCTTCAATCTTTCCCAGCATTAGGGCCTTTTCCAACAAATTGGCTATTCACATCAGGTGGCCAAAGTATTAGAGCTTCAGCTTCAGCATCAATCCTTCCAAAGAAGATTCAGGGCTGATTTCCTTTAGGATTGACTGGTTTGATCTCCTTGCAGTCTCAAGAGTCTTCTCAAGTAGATGCTCGATAAATATTTGGCAAATGAATGAATTAAGATAATAGGGGAAATTGAACACTAGATTTTCCATAGCGATTACCAAGCAGAAAGATATAAGTAAGAATAATATGAAGGAAAAGTCATACTGACAGGCACTGAATGTGCCCCAAGGAAGTCTACTGCTGGCTGTGTATCAGAGTCTTGTTCCTGCTCTGCTGAAGATCTGGAATCACAGCCTGATAATATCTTTAAAAGAAGTAAGACAATGTACAGAAGTAAGATAATTTTGTGAGAAAAGTATCTGTATTCATGTTTTTAATAAGTATTTATATGGAATTAAAAATAGAAAGGGATGGGGATGAAGTTCATTTTGGGATCTTATAATAAATAAGACAATTTGGGGTGATGGTTATGGCCATGATGTGACGTGAATTTTGGTCATTTTTTCTGAGTAGCTTTGATTCCTTACTAAAGATTGTGAAAGCAAGTTTGACCCGGTTATTTGGGCTCAGCCAAATTTCCTGAGGCTACAGTAAGCTGCCCACTTCATAACCTACTTTCACTAATTTCTAGACAGGTAGATGTCTATTGCTGGTGATTCTTGGATATAGGATATTTATTCCAGCTCAGAACTATTGGATTACCCCACAGCCTTAATATTCGTATTCAACCATGTAGTAAATGTCATAGAACCTGTGCCGAGTAGATTCAGAGCCAACCTGGTTCTATCTCAGCTGAGGAGTGTGGATGACACAGGTGGTTGAGCAGTAGCTCTGTTTGGAAAGAGGAATTTAATCCTGTCCTTACTAGATTATGCAACTGTCCTTAACCTTCAATTGTCCATGACTGATCGGTCAAGTCTGAACTCCTCCAGCATCAGGCTTGGTTGTACCTGTCGTACCCATGCTTGGTAGAAGTCAGTGCATGGGTGCATGCTCAGTCGCTTCAGTTGTGTTTCACTCTTTGTGACCCTATGGACTGTAGGCTCCTCTATCCATAGGATTCTCCAGGCAAGGATCCTGGAGTGAGTTGCCATTTCCTTCTCCACAGGATCTTTCCTACCCAGGGATCGAACCTGCGTCTCCTGTGACTTCTGCATTGCAGGTGGATTCTTTACCCACAGAGCCACTGGGGGAATCCCCTCTGGGGAGTGCATGAACAAATATATATGATAAGGTCTTGGCATTCAAAGAGCTTATTGTCTAATATAATATTTCCTAAAGTGTGTTCTTCAGAAGTCCTACAAGATACAACTCAAAAATAATGTTCTATGCTCCAAGACATGAGGGAGACACATTCATTCTGTAGGTGATTCATAATTCTCATTGGCATATTAATTGCTCCAAGAAGTACCACTATGGAGAAGCCCAGTGTTTACCCCAATGTTTTCCCTGAAGTATTTTACCACAGGACTCTTTTAACATCTATTAACAACCCAAAGAACTTCTGTTGCATGGAACACCTTTTAGGAAACAGTGGTCTAGATGAAATGTATACCCAGGCTTCCCTGGTGGCTCACTGGTAAAGAACCTGCCAGCCAAGCAGGAGACAGGGCTCGATCCCTGGGCCTGGCAGATCCTACATGCCACTGAGCAACTAAGCTCATGCCCCACAACTACTGAGCCTATGCTCTAGGGCCCATTAACCACAACCACTGAGCCCATGTGCTATAACTACCGAAGCCAGTGCACCCTACAGCCCATGCTCCACAGCAAGAAAAGCTACTGCAATGAGAAACCTGCATACTGTAACTTGAGAATAGCCCCGCTTGCTGCAACTAGAGAAAAGTTTGCGTTGCAACAAAGACCCAACACATTCAAAAACATATACATTTATTTAAAAAAAAAACACATAACTTGGGTATATGGTATAATACAAGTTAGAATGTCATATTTGAGAGCAAGTCCTTAAAACATGAGTAGGAAGGGGGGAGGAAAGAATGGAAGAAAGGCAGAGAAGGAAACCTAAATGAAGCATTTCAAGAGATAGAAAAGCAGAAGAGGTGGAGATAACAAGAGTTAAACTAAAGAAATAGAGAGCTGCCAACAACGTCAAGTGCTGCAGAGAGGTCAAAGAAACCAAGAAATGGCACTTTGGTTTCACAGCGTTGAAATCAGTGTCAACTTTCAGAACAATTCCAGGACAATGATGGAAGCAGATAAGAAGGAAATAATGAGTAAGTAGAATAAGTATGTGACCTCCAAGGAAGCAGGGATTTTTGTCTCTTTTATTTACTGATGTTTCCCATCATGTAGAACCATGCCTGGTGTATGAAAGCTCTCCATAAATATTAATTAAATAAGTGAATAAATTAATGCATGCATAAGGGTGGTTACAAAAGAAAGGTCAGGTCAATGGGGGTAATAAAGGAGAGACTATAATAATGGTATAGTTGAGGAAAGGGGCAACTTGAACATGCTTTTAGGTATAGAACTCTAGTGGAAATCAAAAGTTCAAAAATAGGGGAAACTGATGGAACACTTACATAACTGGCAATTATGGGGATGAGAATAGAGTCATAGATAAAATAGAAGGAAGCAGGTCCCACTTAACATATAAAATGGAGTCATTCACAACTCTCTTCAAAAAAGTTACTCCTCTTTATTGGATCCATATTCCCATTAACTGTATGTAAATCCACTCAAGCACCCAAGCCAGAAATTCCAGTCTTCTTTATTACCTCCTTGTCTTCCATCTTGTATGCTCATTCACTCAGTCACGTTCAACTCTTTGTGGTCCCATGGACCGTAGCCCACCAGGCTCTTCTGCCCATGGGATTTCCCAGGCAAGAATACTGGAGTGGGTATTTCCTCCACCCAGGGATCGAACCTTCATCTCTTGCATCCCCTGCATTGGCAGACAGATTCTTTACTACTAGTGCCACCTGGGAAGTCCTAAATGGATACAAAGTCCTCAGTTCCACTCTTGTAATACTCTGTAGATTCATTTCCATTTTTCACCCCCATTGGCACTACCCTAGGTAAGGTGTTCATCATTTTCTTACCTAGAATGTTTTAAAGATTTTCTAACTATACTCTGAATTTATTAGCTTTCTGCTCTCAGTCCTTTCTCCGTAATCCCACCAGAACTGTGGTCTTAAAGCCTAGGTATGATCATAGCATTTTTCTCTTCAAAAGAGCAGAAATGCATCATTCCTATTTATTACATGTCTTCATTTATTCAGTGCTTCATATGGCTAGGTACAGGAGATGCACTGGTGAGTTACGATAAAGGAAGCATTTCAAATTAGAGGCAAAAAAAAAAAAAAATCAAATGGCCAAAACAAAACGATGCTCAAGAATGAAATGTCTTTTTTTTTTTCCTACAAGATTGGCAATAACCAATGTTGGCAAATATGTGAGAAAACAAGCGACCGCCTCCATTATTGGTGCAAGTATTCATAGATACAGACTTTTCAGAGGGCAACTTAGCAATACTTGTCAAGACTTTAACAATACCCATTTGCCCTAACAATGGTTCTCTCTGGGGCTGTGGAATTGTGAGAGGCTAACTTTCTATTTTCCACAGTGTTTTTCATTACTTTTCACAGATTTAATATTTATAATGATTTATTTTTATTTTTCAATTTGAAAAAGTGAAGACACCAAAATGGGGGGAAAAGTTATCTTTCTCTGATAGATTCACTTTTAGGTTAACATTCAACACTGCTCAAAATGAGTCCCTAGCCCAGTTTCAGCCCCACCTTCTATCATTCCCATTCACCCAGGTCGTGCTTTTCACTCCTCTCTGCCTCTGATGTTCCTCTAACTGTAATGCTTCCTCTGCCTCCCACCTCTTCTATTAATCAGAACAGTAGTCATCTTCCTAGAAGAACTCAGAATCATTTCCCTGTCTCTGTGAAGCTTGTCCTCCCATCTGGTTTACATTGCCCATCCTTGATGCTAAGAGGGAAGTTTGTTTATACCTCTAGCAGGGCACAGTTGGAGAGTGTTGTTACTTGTTTCTGGTGTCTGCCTTGCCATCATTTATTCTCAACTTCATCTGCTTTTTCTGTGAAATAAATGTTCATTTCAAAATATTTATTTAGAGTCTTGTATGTTCCATACCTAAATCCACACTTAAATTATACATTTCCTGAAGATACACAGTTCAGCCTTGTGAACAATTACCTCCAAGTCACAAAATGTTATTTTGTGTTAATTTGTATTTGAAGAGAGTGCAAGAATTAATTAAACATGTCTATGGATGCCTGGTGTTTATTCACTGACAATGAGCCGGAATTATTACCTCACTTTAAGCCTTTCTCTGGTGATTTGTTTACAGAGTTGTGCTAAATAGCTGAATTGTTGTCATGACCCTTTGCCTAGATCTTTTCAAAACAGTCATTAGACTTGAGTTTTACATAACAAAAACATGCACATAAAATCTCATAAACAGGAGAGATACTGAAAGCAATTCTTAGAATTTTAAGCTTGTACATGCTTTAAGATTGGGCTTACAGTGATGGGCATAGCCCATGATTTCGTAACTCAACAATAATTAAATCTGACCACTTGTAAGTGCTAAAGTGTGTATGGTTGCCAAACTATGATTATCTGTAAAATAAACTAATTACCTTAAATGAATTTGATCAATAGGGCTCCTTGCAGTAAATCAAATAATTTACCACTTTTTGCTGTTTTGGTGACTACATAGTTTCAGGTCCCCAAGGGGGAGTAGCTCTTAAAGCTAAAGTGGCAGCCCCATTATCATTTGTAAATTTCCACTAACAAGCCAGCCTGGCAGTGGCTGCTGGCTGCCAGGGCTGTGACCTTTCCAACAGCATAGTATTCGTAATTGTTTTGTTTATAAGCATCTATATATGCCATGGAAGTTCTGGAGAGAGGGTTTCAGAAAAAGAAAACTGAAACTAAAAAGGAAATCGAAAGCTAAAAGCCAGAAACTACTTCTTCAGCCCTTTCTTTGTGATCTCAGGATTTCAGGGACCTTGAAAGATTGATTTCGTCTCACTCAAGTTTCTTATAAAATTAGCTTTGGCTCATGCATCTGTAACACAGTAGTTAATTTTACAAGATAAGCAGTACAGGGGAAATGTATCTGAGGGGAAAATCCAGTGCTGGAAGCTCAAGAGACACTTATAAGGTCACAGGACAAAGCTGCTAAGTGAAGTGGTCCTACTAGAGACCTGCAAATAGCAACACTACTTCAGGTTAATTTCAGTGTATCTTTCATCACATTTCACTTTTCTTCTCAGCCAGCATTAACCACAGGTGGGCCTTACTCAGGTCTATTCTGTGAGGGCCATTGGAATCCCTCAGCTGAACTGTGATTTAAGTGGTGAAATTTGAACATTGTACGTTAGCATCTACGTCTCTGTAATGGCTCTGGAAGCTGTAGTAGCCACAGCAATGCCTGTATTAACGAGTTCTTCCTGTTCACAGCTACTTATGCCGTTCCTAGAGACCAAATGTGCTTTCGGATAAGCACCACGGGCTATCTGAGCAGGAGGGCAAATTGCAGTCTTTTAAATTCAATCTATCGCTTTATAGGAGGGTTCCCTGAGGCTCAGAAAGATCAAGCAGGTTCTTTAGGAGCAGAGCTGGAATTAGAACCAGGTGTCTCAACTAATCTAGATTCCTAATCTAGAGCTCTTTATACTCACAGTGACTCAACACCAGAATAATTTCTCACTTTTATAGTCAGAGAGTTTCTATGAATTAATTAATCTTTTTATTTGGATATGTTAATCTTTTAAAATATGCAGAAGACTCATTTAACTTCAGTATACATCGGTACTGGGAAAATGCTCACAAAGAAACTTCCCTACGAAGTATCTTGGAGATGTCTTCTAAAACAGTTTAATGGACTGGCTTGTAAAACTGCTCAATGATCCACAAGCTACAAATTTTCAAGAGAACACTAACCAGAACTATTAAACTTCCACCTGATTATCAAAGTGCTGTGGTGATCAACTTACTTCAACAAAATTCCCTTCAAGTCAGTCAAATCGTTAGGGTTCATCTCTGTTGTGCTCCTAGTGCTTGCAGCAGCTCAATAGGAGAATTCCAAGGGGCACAAAATTCCTGTGGAATACACAGGGCTACTTCTCACCTCTTGTTGATACTTTTCCCTAATACATAGACCTGGCATTTCCCAAGTGTGTACCTTTGAATGTTACCTTGGATTTGAAAAAAAATAGATCCATGGTCAATTAAATTTAAGGAACATAGTTCACCTGGTTTCTTTTATTATGCTAATTCGATTATTATTCATTAAAAAAATTTTTTTTCAGTATCTATGTGTCAGGCACCATTTTGGCGACTTAGGATATGTGGGTGAACAAAGTCACATATCTGTGCTCTCGTGGAACTTATAGACAATACAATGAATGTAGCTTTCTCCTGTTGAATTAATTCTTAGGTTTGCTGTTGTTGCTATCCAGTCCCTAAAGTCGTGTCTGACTCTTTGCGACCCCATGCACTACAGACCACCAGGCTCCTCTCTCCCTGGGATTTCCCAGGCAAGAATACTGGAGCGATTGCCATTTCCTTCTCCAGTGAATCTTCCCGACCCAGGGATCAAACCTGCACCTCCAGCATCATAGGCAGTGTCTTTACTGCTGAGCCACCAGGGAAGCCTAATTCTTAGGTGAATTCCCTCTTAAGAATTAATTCTTAAGTTTAAATTACCAGGAATGAGACAATGAATTGCATAATTAATAATTTGCAATAATAATAAGCACTATGAAGAAAAAATAGGAGGATTAAAAATAAGAGGACTTATTAGGAACTTGGTACCAGAATCTCTTGTGGAGGGTTGCTCACCTTGATGAGATTCTGAATCTGGCTTTGGGTAGGGAAAACTCGGTATGTTGAAATCCCCTCCTGATGCTTCCAGTTCCTTCCATTACCCTCTCTTTCTTTCATGAGAACCCTATACCATACCTCAGAGCTCCATTCCTGGGCAGAGAAAAACCGCACACAGCCAGGTACTGTGGCCTCAGGCTCTTCCTCCCTCCCTAGGAGTTCTAGATGAGCAGCAAGCCCCATTTGCCCTGAAAACAGAGCCAAGAGATAGAAATTTAGTCAGGAGGAAGTGACTCAAGCCTCTCGCCATTAAAGACTCTGACATTTCCTTTAAACTTGACAACTAAGTAAACTTTTTCTAAATGTAAAAAAAATACATACTTTTGTACCAAAAACCATGAAAGTATTCATGATCTTTGATTCAACAATCCCCTTCCTGGGAATTCAACTTGAGAATTAATTCAACAGGAAAATAAGACTACATACACCAATTTGGTCACTGTAATGTTAAATACAATAAAAAGGGGAGGGGAAGCAAATAATCTAAATATTCTACAGTTGGTAAACTGTGGGGCTGTGGTATATTAACTTAGAATTATTAACTTGCGGCCATTTTGTCAGCTGTGGAGAAATATGAAGTATTGACAACAAGTGAAAAGGCAGAATATAAAGTTGTACACTGAAGAATACAATCTATATAAAAATAGGTATGCAAAACACAAATGACAAGATTAAATGGAAAAGTGGAATCAATTTGCTAGGATGGTAAGAAACTAGGGTAGAAATCCATCATAAACTGGATTAATCAAAAAGGAAAAAATTCATTGGCTCCAATAACCGAGCCTTGGGTAGAACAGAGATGGCAAGGGATATCTTGAAAGAGAGACACAAATTACAGTCAGGACTTTGCTTCTGTCCTCACTTCTCTGCAGGGAGGTCTCTTTTCTCTCAAATTCTTTCCGAAATAAAATCTTTATCTCCCTAAAGAGGAGTTTAGGACTTCCCTGGTGGTACAGTGGATGAGAATCTGCCTGCCAGTGCAGGGGACATAGCTTTGATCCCTGATCTGGGAAGAGCCCAGAGAGCAAATAAGCCCATGTGCCACAACTACTGAACCCGTGTCGGGCAACTACTGAAGCCTGTGCACCTAGAGCCTGGGTTCCACAAGAGAAGCTACCACAATGAGAAACCCACACACCCCCAGTAGAGAGTAGCCCCACTCACTGCAACTAGCCTGAGGGCAATAACAAAGACCCAGCACAGTCAAAAATGTATTAAATAAATAGTTTTTTTTTAATAAAGATGAGTTTAGATCCCTCTAAATACAGATATACCATAGAGTCAAACTGTGCCCTCTAATACAGTAGCTGCTAGTCACAGGAAATTTAAAATTTGTTTCTTGGGACTTCTCTGGTGGTCCGGTGGCTAACACTTCATGTTCCCAATTCAGGGGGCTTGGGTTCAATTCCTGGTCAGGGAACTAGATCCCACATGCAGCAACTGGAAAAAAAAAAAAGATCCCACATGTTGCAACAAAGATAGAACACCCCATGAGCCACAACTAAGATCCGGTAAAGCCAAATAAATAAAAATAAATAAATATTGGAAAATTAATAAAAGAAAATTAAAAAAAATAAAATTTGTTTCTTCAGTCACACTAGTTACATTTCAAGTGCTCTGTAGCCATATGTAGCTATTGGCCACCACATTAAACTGTGGTGATACAAAACTTTCATCATAGTAGAAAGTTCTATTGAACATCACTGGTCTACACTGAATAGTTGTTTTCTTTTCCTCCATTCAATAAAAATCTATTTTACTCTCATGAATTTTGCTGCTCATTATTGTGACAGTGCTGGAAAGGGAGCCAAAAGTTTTAAAGGCTTGGATGAAGAGGATTGCCCTGTATCCAAGTTTCTTCTTGGAAATCCAAGTAGTACAGGACAATCCTAAAATGGAATAAATATTTGTTGTCATTTCATACTGTTCCTGCCAGCTGGATCATCTGGTTGTAACCAGGACGGAAGGCCCTGGGCTTCTGAAGTGAACTCTGCCCCTAGCTTCCCACAGCCAGTGAGGCACAACTGTTCTTTTAAGCCTCCAGCTGTCAAGATTTAGACATTCAATAACCAGACTTGTGTTCTTTTTAAAATACCTCTGGGACTCCCCTGGTGGTCCAGTGGTTAAAACTCTGCACTCTATGCAGGGGGCCTGGGTTTGATTCTGATCTGGGAACTAGATCTCACAGGTTGCAGCTAAAGACCCCACATGCCACAACAAAGAACAAAAATCACATGTGCTGCAAATAAGGCCTGGTGCAGCCAAATTAATTACTTTATTCATTCATTCATTAAAATGCCTCCTACAATCTAGGCATTAACCCAGATATAATGTCCCTTTCTTTATCATTTTTTTTACCTGTTATTGTTATTGAAGTTTTTGAGCATATACAAAAGTAGCAGATTCATATAATGAATTCCCAAGTACTCACCGAGCAGTCTTAATAATGATCAAATCAGAGCCTGTCTTGTTTCATTTATTTCACTACTCACTGTCTCCATCAGGATTAACTTGAAACAAACTCCAGACACCATATCATCTGTAAATATTTTCCTATGTATCTCTAAAAGATAAGGATGTTTTTATAAACTAATATTAACCACAATATCATTATAATGCCTAAAAAAATCCCCAACAATTCCTTAATATCTTCAAATACGCAGTCATCCAAACAAGGTCCATACAATGCATTGGTTGATGTATCTTTGAAGTCTTTAAATCTGTAAGTGCTCTTCCATCTCTCTTTTTATTCCTCACAACTTTTTGTAGAGGAAATCAGGTCTTCTGTTCTGAAAAGCCTTCCAGAGCCTGGACTTTATTCATTGCATACCCATTGGAAATTTAACATGTTACTCTGTCCCCTTTACTTTCTGTAGTTGGGTAGTTGGACCTAGCGGCTTGTGAGACATTTAAAAAACAATTATTTATTTATTTATTTATTTATGGCTGTCCTTGGCCTTCATTGCTGTGAGGGCTTTTCTCTAGTTGTGGTACAGGGCTTCTCACTGTGGTGGCTTCTCTCGTTGTGGAGCACAGGGTCTAGGCATGTGGGTTTCAGAAGTTGCGGCTCCCCGGCTCTCGAGCGCAGGCTCAATAGTTGTGGTGCAAAGGATTAGTTGCCCCATGGCACATGGATCTTCCTGGATCAGGGACTGAATCCGTCTGCTCCTTTAGTAGGGAGATTCTTTACCACTGAGGCACCAGGGAAGCCCCAAAGATATTTTTAGATGTTGTGTTGTATTCTTCTATTTAGTTGAAGTATCAGAGAATGATGCTAATAATTGCCTAGAACCATTAATTCATTTTAGACTATAAAACTGATATTCTATCATTTTCTTCTTTACTAGTTGGAATATATGCATTAAAAAATGGTACTACCTCTCATTAGCTATTCAGTTATCCATAGGTAAAGGAAAGGCAGAATAAATGCTTAACTTTTTTTCTCTCTTTATTACCAGTTTTCAAAAGAGTGAACTGATTCCTTTCCATCCTCCAGGAAATTAACTGTGAGTTTTAATTTTTATTTTCTTAGCATCAGAAGAGGTAAACATATCTGATGTGTTTTAATCTATTGTAGTTATTTTTCTTACACAAATTATTCCATCTTTAGCCACTGGGAAAATCTTCAAAGTTGGTTCTGGAGCCCTTTAGTCATGACCTCAGTGGTCTTTGATAATTTCTTTTCTCTCTAGTATAACAATATGTACTATGTACTCACTTTCTAATCCGTTTGCTTTGATATTATCCCATATTCTCCTGCAAATACACCAGTCTCAGAACCTGAGATATTTCTTATATAAGAACAGAGAGAGGCAATCCTTGTATCTTTAATACATTTTGAATAATTTATATTCATTTATTTACCTAATAAATAATTGTTGAGAAGTGGCAGTGCATTAGGCACTAGCATAATTCTCAATCCACCAGGAAAGACTGACAATAAAGGTTCTATAAATAGTTGTATGTAAATATGCTACAGTGAAAAGGATTGTAGAAGAAAAGGAGCGGGTGCGGTGAGAGTATGTTAGGTCTAACATGTTAGGGAAGACTTTCCTGAGAAAGTCAGTGAGAAGTGCAAATTCAAAGAGTAAGTAGGATGATGGAAGCAAAGGAGCAGAGACAGAGCAGGATGTGCAAAGTCTGCAGGTGGAAAATACTTATCACATTCAAGGAATTGAAAGGTCTGCATGAGCAGGATGGTGGTAAGTAAGAGAAGGTACACAGTGAAACTGGAAATGCATGCGTGGAGGTCAAATCACGCAGAGCCTTATGGGTCTCGTTCAGGACTTTAGGCTTTCTCCTAAAAGTGACAGGAAGCCACTGGAGTGTCTTAAGAGAGAAACAACACAATCAGATTTTTATATTTCTCCACTAGGTGTTGCGTGGAGAGTGAACTGGTCAAAGCAAGAATGAAAATGGAAATTGGGAGTTATTACAGGTGAAAAATGACAGTGTCTTGGACCAGGATAAACAGTAGAAATAGAGGGAAGTAGGCAGATTCCAGAAATTTATGGACCACCAAAAAGCCAGCTTCCCCCTCAGTGGGGAAACAATGGAAGCATTCTTACTAGATGCAAGAGCAAGACAAGATGTCCACTGTCAACACACCTAATATTGTTCTAGACGTGTTAGTCAATGCATTGGAAGGAGGGAGTTAGTGATGTCAAAACTGGAAAGGAGGAGTTATAAAGTATCACTGTTGGTAGATAAGACCATGTATCTGGAAACCCCAAGAGTATCAAATGGCAAATCCATGATAAATAAAATAAGAATGCAATTATACGAATTAATAGCTTTTTTGTACACAAATAGCAATCAATTAGGTATAGTGGGAAAAACACTATTTATAGGGGCAACAAAAACAGATAAATTCCCAAGAACAAACTTACTAAGAAATACCCAAGACCTATATGATGAGAAGTTTAAAATGTTCCTCAAGGACACAAAAGAAGACTTAAGAAATGGAAAGGACAATAGTGTTCTTGGATAGGAAGTCAGAAGACTCAATCATAAGATATCAATTCTCTCTACATTAATCTCTGCATTTAGAAACAAGTAAGTACATCTTTGATCACATTGGCAAACATAGTTTGGGTCACTCAATATGTGAAAACAGAAGCCAGGAGGTAGTGAGAGGCTGAAATGCAAAAGAGAAGTAGATAACATTAACTGAGTGTCTTTTTTATCAGAGTACAGATGGCACATCACGTGCAAAGGTCTGGGGCTCCAAATACCTGTAACATTCAAGAATAGAAAGACCTGCCCAAGCTGGACAGAGGGAGAATGAAAGAGCATGGGAAGAAGCTGGAAAGACAGCGAGTCCAGAAGGGTGACCAGAGAGTGAGGCAGTGGAGACCAGGGATGCAAGCAACTCTGTCAGGAAGACTGGCTGCTCAAGAGGGCTGGTGCCGTTTCCTTTCCAAGGAAGTATTCAGCCCCGACCTGGTTCTCTCCAAGTCAGAGGGCGGTACAGGGATTCTCCACTGTTACCTTCAGGGTAGCGCTGTGTGCAAACCAGACCTCCGTAAATGCCTCCTGGGATCGCTGGGCTGGGAGACCTGCTCCTTTCTCGCTCCCAGGCTCTTACTGGAAGGTGGTGACTTGGCAGTGCATTTTTCAGTCCTTCACTACACATACTGTTCTTTTCGCAAGACATCCCCGGACTTGACTTAATACCAGCAAGGGATGACCCTGGCAATCCAGGAATGGAACAGGGTTAAAACCTCTAGTCTCTCCGGGCCTGTCCTCCCTGAAAGCCAATTTACCCCAGGGGTGTGGCTTATGGTGAGGAGCGGGGGAAAGCCAACCTGATACTTGAACAAGACCCTGACCCCATTTGCCCCTGTGTCCTAGCCAAGAGAGTTAACGAACGAACCACTAGGAAACACTATTTAACATATCTGACTGATGCCTGATTTCCCAGAAAATAAACGTCCCAGAGAAGCTTGGGCCCTGGGAAGGTAACTTGAAGTCCATTTGCTGAACAAAGCCCCATAGCAGTCCCGCTTCATGAGCTGCCAAGTAAAACTGTCAGAATCTATTTAAGAAAACCAGGCCAGTCTGGCTGTGTTTATTGAGAATAGCTACATGAGACAAAGAGGAAAAGAGTTTTCATTCCATTCATTCACAGATATTTATTGAGTGCCTACCATCGGCCAAGTCTTGTTCTAGGTAGTGGGTATACAGAAAAGAGCCAACTAGATGAAAAACTCATCCATGAAAAGCTTACATTCTAGCGGCAGGAGTTAGACAATAAAGATAAGAGACAAAATATGTATGTACTAGAGGGTGGTAAGTGCTACAGCTTCAGTTAGTGTAGAAAAAAGTCTAGGACATTTTTAGGACACAGATGGGTGTTGGTAGAGGGCAAGGGTAAGGTGGATATTAGTTATTATATTAGGTATTATGTAGAGTGATTATGGAAGAGCTTTCTGAAAAGGTGACATTTAAGCTGAATCATGAAAGATGAGGAGCCAGCCTTGTGAAGAGTGAGGGAGAGAGAGAGAAATGTTACATAGGCCTGAGTTAGGCAAAAACTTGGAATGTTCAAAAAGAAGAAAGAAGGTCCGTTTCTGCAGTACGCTAAGCTAGGGGAGAGACACTAAACAAAGCTGGGGAGGCAGGCATGCCTTGATAAAGGATGTGGCTTTTTCCTAACTCACTGTGCTCATTACGGCACAATTATCTATTCCACTGTAACGCGGCCCACTCAGAACTCTCTGGGTAACTCAGCTGCCTGGCTTTGATTCAGAGAGAGGACGTCTTAAGAAACTCCCAAGAGTGGCCAGAACAGATATAATAAAGTCTATGCTGTAAAGCTCACACAACACCCTTCAGGGAACTTCTGGGATTTTCTCTCAGGTCCTTTACTTTCATGTTAAATACCCTGTAAATAAGTTTCCTTAACTGGTTTTCAAGCCCATAGCGGATTACAAGCAGCAGATTAGAAGGGAAGGGAAGGGCAGGCACTCTGTTCAGCTGACGTTTTAATTTAGTGAGTCATTTTGCTTGGAAATCACCTTTCCTTGTGACTGTCTTCATCCTGTACTGTAAGGATGCCAGGATTCCTCAGAACACCCTTAGAGCTCTTTTACTGTGTACCATGATGAAGTGGCAAGAACACTGATACACAACAGTCCTGGATGCAAATCCTGACTCCAGCATTCACATTTCCATGTTTCCACTAGAATGACTATAAGGACATTGTGTCTTAGTCATCTCTGAATTCACTCACAATCTATGCCCCTGCTCCAAGTCAGGAATAATGCTAATCATGTAATCATGCTTAATAAATGGATCTTGAATGAACAAATGAAAGCATGATCTTGGATAAATTACTCTGATTCTCAGTGGCCTCATCTGCAAAAGAAAATAGCATCACCACCTTAAGGGCTTGTTTGAAATGTTAAATAACACAAAGAATGATACAGCACAATATACATGCAAGGTATTTTGCAACATGGGGCTGAATCAGAGGTGTCCTTCAAAGGGTCAAAGGAACCTTTAGGTCCTTGTGTCTATGACTAGAAATAGTTGCCACTAGATGGCAATGTTTTCTTAAGGCACATTGAACGATTTTTCAGTTTACCCTTATGGGAACTGAGGATTCAAAACTTTCCAAGACATGCTTAATTATGGATAGCCTTGAGGAAGTCAATTTTCCCACCCTCAACTTGTATGTGACCTCTTTCCTAAAACTAACCTGCTTAGGAAAGTACCTGTGTTCACAATAATCCTTCTCTAACTTTTCAAAAAGAAAGGTATACACTCCTAAATCTGATTTTATGGCACCACCAGGTGAATAATATCCTCTAGAGCATCAAAGAGGAAGTCTCTGTCAATGATTAACAAGGAACCAATCTTTTCCTATCTTTTACATACCTCTGTGAAGAATGAAACGGCTTTAGAAATAGGGTATTTTGGCTCATGCTGTTATGGTCTGAATGTAATTTGAGGTACAGTGGGGTGGTGGGATTAGCCTTCTTCTGTCTTCTAAGAATTAGCAAAGAAAGCATTTATTTTAAGGGAAAAAAGCACAGAATGCATCTTTTTAAAAATGCTAAACAGCAGTTTTTCAAATACTTTAATTATTTTTACCTATTCTCAATCCCAAAGTCATGTCATTAGCAGGAAAGAAATATGTTGAAATGAAAAAAAAAAGAAATATGTTGAAATGGCCAAAGTAGTTGATCATTTTAGATCAATTATAGTATTTTCTAGGATCACCAAATTTTTCATGACACACTAGCTAAATAAATCAAGTTTTTACATGATCAAATTTCAGATTTGATATGTTATTCAATAAGATAGTTTAAAACTTTTTTATAAAATCATATAATAAAATATTTATTCCAGTTTTAATCAGTTCTCATCTTTCTTTCATCTTATTTTATTTAATATTGCCTATTTCTCATTAACAAAAATGCAATTGTATGTTACTTGCCAGATTAAATAACTTTTACAGTCTACATCTTTCCATTTCATTAAATCATGGGAAAAATTTTATCATAATGTCTAATGAAGTAATGGCACTACTTTTTTATATTTGAGACTTATTTATTGTCAAAAGCCGAATCTCAGAATTTGAAACAGACATCAAAACACACATCTTTATAAATAGCTTATAATTTGGCTATTCATGACATTGCATTATCACAAATTAGGTAGTAAAGAATAACAGATTAATTTATTACTTTGATTTCCTAACTTTAAATAGTGAGGTAATTTAAAATTGCCTTTCATGTTGAAAAGTTTGAAACTGAGAATCCACTGATATTTAAAATATAGATTGAAATAACTGCTGCATAAGGGTCTCTTTTTAAAATTTTACCTTTTAAGTTCTTAATTAAAACAACTTGTTGTAAAAAAAATTGATTAATAAAAAAAAGAGAATTATATTAAATCTACCTTAAATTAATCTTGACCAATGTTATTATTATTATTTATTTTTTTTGGCTGTAGCAAGTCTTCGTTGAGGCATGAGAAATCTTCAGCTGCAGCATGTGGGATCTAGTTCCCCAATCAGAGATCAAATCCAGATCCCCTGCACTGGGAGCACAAAATCCTAGCCACCAGACCACTAGGGAATTCCCAATCTTGACCACTTTTAATCTTTATAGCAACCCTTGAAATAATCCTTATTATTTCCCTCACAGAGAGGTTAGGTAATTTATTCACAGTCACAAAGGCAAAAAAAGGCTCCAAGTAAGCCTATATGAATGTCACCATGACCATGCAGTAAAACTTGGGCAAGTTAAACTTTATATGTCCAACTTTACACAATAAAATAAGCTTGATTATCTGATTTCCAAGTTCACAGCAGGAGAGAAGGAAACCAGAATGGAGAGCAGAATCTTGGAGGGACAAACATTTTGACACTAGTGAGAAATGATAGTCAACGATAGCTTAGAAAGCAATCCTCAAGATGAAAACTGGAACAGTTTTAGTGAAGGTGCTAAAAATCCTACCTTATATTGCTGTTTTTAATTAAATTAATATTTAACGTCAACATTATCACTGTAAATATTTTTGCTGAGTCACTCAGTATACAGTTGTTTACCTTGGGCAACTTACTGTTTTCCCTGGAAGTAATAATTGCCTCATTTTCTCTATTATTAGTTTTCCAGATACATGATACTGATTAATTCTCAAGCTCTGACATCACAGAAAAATGACTTCTCATGTTGTCACATATTGATACTTCAGATGCATTTTTTTCTTGGAGTCATCTTTCTGGAGCCTTTCATTCTCCTGCTTCAGCCTGGATAGTTCCTCTGTATGCCTGAGACTCATCTGTCCTCCTAGTACTTTACATCACTACTTTCCTACGCATTATTTTGTCTTCTGTGTTCAGCTCCTTGCTTCTTGGATTCCTCCTCTTTCTTGGTTTAATCCCTCAGTTTGGTGGGACACATTCTCTAATAACTTCCTGAGAAATGATAAGTGGGAGGTAACTTATTTGTAGCTTTCTATGTGTGAAAACAACTGTATTTTACCCTCAAACTTAGTTAATAGTTTAGCTGACTATAAAATTCTTCATAATTTTGATTGCATTTCTCAATTGCCTTCTATCCAGTATGACTCTTAAAAAGTCAGATGCTGTCCTGATTCTCAAGCCTTTAGATATTACCTGTTTTCTCTATGGAAGCCCCAGGGTTCTAAAGTTTCAGAATGATGGGTCTTGTTTTATTGAGATATAATTTACATATTGTAAAATATACCCAATTTTAAATATATAGTTAGATGAGTTTTAATGCATGTATATGATGCTGAAACCTCAGCTTCTCTCTATAGTGAAGTTGCTCAATCGTGTCCGACTCTTTGCGACCCCCTGGACTGTAGCTTATCATGCTCCTCCATCCATGGGATTTTCCAGGCAAGAGTACTGGAGTTGCCATTTCCTTCTCCAGAGGGTCTTCCCAACCCAGGGATCAAACCCGGGTCTCCTGCATTGTAGGCAGATGCTTTACTGTCTGAGCCAGCCACCATACCGGTGCCAAAATCAAATCTCAGAGACAGAGTTTTGGGTGAAGTAGAAAAAGATAGCTTTATTGCTTTGCCAGGCAAAGGAGGACACAAAGAGCTCATGCCCTCAAAACCCTGTGTCCCAACTTGGGGAATATATAGAGACAAGTTTTATATTAATTGTCCAAAAAGGCTGTGATCAGCTGGTAGACATTCTTCTGATAGGCTGGTGGTGAGGTAAGTAGAAGTCAGCATCATCAACCTTCAGGTCCAGCTAGTCTGGGGTCTACATGCTTTTGGGCAGCATAACCATTGTTAATTGTTAACTTCTCCCACCTGGAGGGGGTTTCAGTATCTGCAAAATAGCTTAAAGATATTGTGTGTATCCCTTGATGGGGAAACAGGACTTTGTCTGACAGCTGCCCTTGTTCTCCCATCCCCTCCTTTCCCTAATTAACAACTGCTTGAATCTGCCCATTGGAACTCAGGGAAGGTCATGGGGACTGAATGAAGGCTGTTTCCTATAATCAAAGAAATGGGGGCCACAAAGGCCTTGTGCTGTGGAGCCCCATGGTACCCTGCATAGTATCATATATAGTCATAATCTCTACCACATCATGATATAAAATATTTCCAGCATTCCAAATGCTGGAAGGTCCACCTTTGCAGTTAACCTACTGCTCCCAACCCCTGGTGCCTGGAAACCACTGATTAGCTTTCCATCACTGTAGTTTTGCCTTTACTAGAACTCCATATAAATAGAATCATACCGCATAGAGTCTTTGGTGTCTGGCTTCTTTCCCTTGGCATTAACTCTCTTGGGATTCATCCATTTGGTTGTGCATATCAGTAGTTTCTTTTGTTGTTGAGTAGTATTCCATTATATCAAATACAACAAATTTTTATCCATTCACCAAAAGATGGACACTTGGGGTATTTCCAACTGTTGGCTATTATGAATAAAACTGCTATTAACATTCATGTACAAATCTTTGTGTGAATCTGTTTTCATTTCTCTTGGATAAATACTTAGGAGTGGAGTTTCTAGGTCTCTGGTAAGTATGTATTTAGCTTTATAAGAAATTGCCAAACTGTTTTCCAAAGTAGTTATACCGTTTTGCATCCTCAGCAGTATTATTTGAGGGTTCCAGATGCTGCACATCCTCACCAATATGTGATGTTGCAATCTTTTTAAGTTTTAGCCATTCTAGTGGGTGTGTAGTGGTATCTCACTGCAGTTTTAATTTGCATTTCCCGGTTGACTAACACTAAGTAGCTTTTCATGAGCATTACTTGTCACCTGTATATCTTCTTTGGTAAAGTATTCAAATCTTTTACCCCCAGTTTTTATTGGGCTGTTTGTCTTGTTATTACAGGATTGTAAGAGTTCTTTATATATTTTGGATTCAAGTCCTTTGTTCCATAAATATTTTCTCCCAGTCTCTAGATTGCTATTTTCCTTAGAAGTGTCTTTTGAAGAGCAAAAGTTTCCATTTTGTTGAGTTCCATGTAAGGGATTGAATACTGTTTCCTCAAAATTAATGCCCACCCAGAACTTGAGAAAATGATCTTATTTGGAAATAGGATCTTTGCAAATTTAATCAAGGTGAGGATTGAGATGAGACTCTATTGGATGGGATAGGCCCTAAGTCCAATGATTCTTATCCTAGTAAAAGACAGAAGAGCAGCAAAGATACAGAGAAGCCTTGTGTAGATGGAGATAGAGATCGTGATTATGCTGTAAATAGTTTCTGGTACCAATCCACTGAGGGAGGGTCCCACACCACCAGTTCTCCCACGCCTGCTGGGTGTCCTACAATCAACTCAATTCTGACACTGTCTACCCAGAGATAACATCAGATTCTACCAGTTAAGGGCTGAGTACCACAAGACTGCCCTCCACCTCAGATGCTAATTACAAGCCCAGGTTATAACCTGTATTTCTATGGCTGGCTATAAATCTGAGGTCCCACAACCCCCTCCTTGGGTTTGATTAATTTGCTAGAACAGCTCACAGAACTCAGAAAACCCATTTATTCACTAAATTACTGGTTTATTGCAAAGGATGTTAAAGGATAAGGATCAATAGCCAGACGAAGAGATACATAGGATGAGGTCCCAAACAAAGGACTTTGCGGCCCAGCATGGTGGCTTGTGGAGGCATTCTAGTTCTCCTACCTAGAAGATCTCTTTCTGGTTTTTTTGTGGAGGTTTCATTATACAGACATGATTGATTAACTCATTGGCCATTGGCAATTGATTTAACCTCAAGCTGCTCTTCTCTCCTTGGAGGTCAGGCAAGTGAGATTGAAAGATCCAACCCTCAAATCCTTGGTTCTCCTGGCAACCAGCCCCCTTGAGGGGAAGGCGGCATTCAAAAGCTACTTCATTAACATAACAAAAGATACCTTTGTCACTCTCTTTTCAGGAAGGAAATTCTAAGGGCATTAGGAGCTTCATGCCAAAAATGGGAGAGAGACCAAATATATATTTCTTATTATAAATCACGATATCATATGCTGCCACAAGCTGGGTGCCACCGGAAGCTAGACGAACCAAAGAAGGAGTGTTCTTTGGAGACTTCAAAGACTATGTATGACCCTGCCACCCATTTATTTTGGACTTCTGGCCACCAGAAGTGTGAGAAAACACACTTCTATTGTTGTGAGCCATCCTGTTTGGCAGCCTTAGAAATCTAATACAATCTAATTTATCATTCTTTTCTTTTATAGTTCTGCCTTTTTGTGTTCTATTTAAGAAATATTTGCCTTATACAAGGTCACTAAGATTCTCTTTTCTTTAAATTTTTATAGTTTTAATTCTTACATTATGATCAATTTCACATTGATACTTTTTATGCTATGAAGTAAGAATTAGGCTTAATTTTTTTTTCATGTACATATCCAATTATTCCAGCACCAGTTGTTAAAAAAATTTATCCATTTGCCATTGAATTATTTAGGAATCTTGGTCAAAAATTAATTAGCCATATTTCTGTGGGCCTATGTCTGGACTCTTTATTTATTCTATTCCATTAATCATCATTCTTTAATCCAATTATCTGCTGATGGGTGGGGCTCTGCTCCCTCCCTGTTAGTTGTTTGTCCTGAGGTGACCCAGTCCTGGAGTCTACAGGCGCTATGGTAGGCAACTTGCAAGAAGACTAAGGCAACATGTGCCTTCCAGGACTGTTGCTGCCTGTGCCCGGGTCTCTGAGGCAGACCACTGTCGACCCACGCTTCCACAGGAAACCCTCAAACATTCAGAGGCAGGTCTGGCTCAGTCTCCTGTAGAGTCTCTGCTTCTTTCTCCTGAATTCTGGTGCACACAAGGTTTTGTTTGTGCCCTTTTAGAGTCTCTGTTTCCCCTAGTTCTATGGAAATTCTGTAATCAAATCCCACTGGCCTTCAAGGTCAGATTCCCTGGGGATTCCCAGTCCCTTCGTTGGATCCCTGGAAAGTCCAATATGAGGCCTAGAACCTTTGCAACAGTGCAAGATACTTTGGCCACTTGATGTGAAAAGCCAACTCATTGGAAAAGACTCTGATGCTGGGAAAGATTGAGAGCAAGAGGAGAAGGGGGCGACAGAGGATGATTGGATGGCATCATTGACACAATGGACATGAGCTTGAGTAAACCCCAGGAGACAGTGAAGGACGGGTAAGGGTGGCGTGCTGCAATTCATAGGGTTGCAAAGAGTTGGACGTGAATTAGCAACTGAACAAATCATCATTCTACTGATATCACAATGTCCTGATTTCCACAACTTTATGATAAGTCTTGAAAATAGATACTGTAAGTCCTTCAACTATGTTCTTTTACAAAATTGTTTTGGGTTTTCTAGGTCTCTTGCATTTTCATAAAAACTTTGGAATCACCTTGCCAGTTTCCATAATTGAGATTTTGATTGGAATTGCATTGAATCATCGGGTCTTAACTGAAGTGTCTGGAGACATTTTTGGTTGTCTCATCTAAGAGGTGCTATTGGAATCCAGTAGGCAGAGGCCAGAGGAGCTATTAAATATCTTAGAGCGCACAGGACAGCCTCTTACAACAAATGTCAGTTGTTCTGTGGCTAAGAAAACTTGCATTGAATATATAAGTCATTTTAGGAGAAATGACATCTTAAATGGAATCTTTTGACCCATAAGACAGTATTTCTCTCTACTTCCTTAAGTCTTTAATTTCTCTTAGCAATATTTTGTAGTATTTGGTGTACAAGTCATGAATATTTTATGTTAAATTTATCACTCTCAACCATCACCACTATCTAATTCAGAACATTTACCCCCAAAGCTGTACCTATTAGTCACTCCCCATCTCCCTTCCTCCTGCCTCTAACAACCACTAATCTGCTTTCTGTTTCTGTGGATTTGCCTCTTCTGGATATTTTATATAATGGAATCATATAATATGTGACTTTTTTTGTCTGGCCCCTTTCACTTAGCATAACTTTTTTAAGTTTCATCCATGTTGTAGCATGTACCAGTACTACTTTACTCTTCTTTATTCTTTTAAGGCTGAATTATATATATATATATCACATTTTGTTTACCAATTCATTAGATAATGGACATTTGGGTCATTTACACCTTTTGGTTATTTTGAATAGGGTTACTATTAACATTTATATATAAGTTTTTGTTTCAACAAAAAAAAAACAGTTTTGCTTTTTAAGATTGTTTTGTCATTTCAGGGTTTCTTGCAATTATATACAAATTTAAGAATTAACTTTTCCATTTCTGCCATTGGGATTTTTATAGGAATTGCATTGAATATGTAGAGTTCTTTGGGTAATACTGCCATCTTAACGATATTAAGTCTTCTAAAGGGCTTTTCTGATAGCTCAGTTGGTAAAGAATCTGCCTGCATTGCAGGAGACCCCGGTTCAATTCCTGGGTTGGGAAGATCCTCTGGAGAAGGGATAGGCTACCCACTCCAGTGTTCTTGGGCTTTCCTTATCGCTCAGCTGGTAAAGAATCCACCTGCAGTGCAGAAGTCCTGGGTTTGATCCCTGGCTTGGGAAGATCCCCTGGAGAAGGGAAAGGCTACTGACTCCAGTATCCTGCCCTGGGTCACTGTATAGTCCATGGGGTGGCAAAGAGTCAGACATGACTGAGCAACTTTCAATTCAACTAATTCAGCTAATTCAAATCTGGGAACACAGGAAGTCTTTCTAATAATATATGTCTTCTTAAATTTCTCTCAGCAAAATTTTATACTTTTCAATCTTGAAAGTCTTGAACATTTTATATTAAATTTATCACCAAATAGTTCATTTTTTGATGTTGCTGTGATTTTTTAATTTTATTTTATTTATTTATTTTTTTTTTGATTTTTTAATTTTAATTCTTTGGTTGTTGCTAGAAAGATAGCTTTTTATACAAATTGACTTGCATCCTGTGAATTTGCTAAATGCATTTAGCTTTTGGATTACTTTAAGATTTTACATAGATAATAATGTTGTACATGAATAAAATGAGTTTTACTTAGTGGAAGAGAAATTTTTTGATTTGTATAATTTAAAATTTTTAAATTATTTTTATTTTTTCATTTTATATTTTTACCTTACTGCACTATGTAGGACCTCTAGCACAATGTTCAATAGAATTGGCTAAAGTGGACATCCTTGCCTTGTTCTTTATTTAAATTTTTTTTACATAATTTTATTTATTTATTTATTCTGGCTGTTCTGGGTCTTCATTGCTGTGCAGACTTTCTCTAGTTGTGGGGAGCAGGGGCTACTCTTCACTGCAGTGTGTGGGTTTCTCATTGTGGTGGCTTCTGTTGTCGCAGAGCACAGGCTTTAGGGCGTGCACGCTTCAGTAGTTGAGGCACATGGGCTCAGTAGTTGCATTTCCTGGGTTCTAGAGCACAGTTTTAGTAGTTGTGATGCAATGGTTTAGTTGCTTCATGGCATGTGAGATCCTTCCAGACCAGGGATCAAACCCACGTGTCCTGCAGGCAGGCAGATTCTTTATCTCTGAGCCATCAGCTAAGCCCCCTTGCCTGTTCTTAATCTTAGGGCAAAAGCATGTTCTCTACACACAGTGTCAAAGATCTTAACTGAAAACTGAACATTTCAATCTTCCAGGTATTTTCAAGTATCTATATTTTGTATTCAGATATATGTTTTAGCTTTAGAACATGAATGAAGATCTTGAGTCTCTGAATAAAATGACTTTTTTGGTATTTGTTTCTCATCTGAGAATTAAAAATTAGCTCAAATAAATTTAATTTACTGTATTGATATACAAATGTATTCTGAGAGGAAATGTGATCCATGTTGCTCAATATCACTGAATTTAATAAGCTTAAGTGGTTAGTAAGTGTGTAAAATTTGAGCCTCCTTAGAATCAGTCCCAAAGTTCTGTTCAAGAATATATTGAAATTAAATAGTTTTAGAGCTATTCGATGGGATACATACACTGTCAACTTGGAATATTTTTAATATGCTGCTAGAGATCATTATCAAACATCTGAATAAAATTATTGGCTTATTAAAAGTTGTCAACAGTATCAAAAAGCAAAGCAAAGTAGAACAAGACAAATGAGAAAAGTGACCTGCTCCTCTGACAAAGCAGAGGGGAGTAGCTGGAGGAAGCAGAGTTCTATCCTCCCTTTCTATCCCCACAGCCGATATTTAATCTCTAATTTAGTTTGCCTTCTGTCCTTCAATGACTGGACACATTATGTGGTAAAGAGGGTACAGTGACAATAGGATTTTTATGTCATCAGGCCCCTGTGAAAACTGTTTCCTCCCACTGGGCTACCTGGGAATTTCAAGCCCTAGTTTTCAATATCTTCTCAATGTATGCTTGTAGGGCCCACACGCCTCATTCAAGCACAAGGCCTTTCCCTTGCACACTGTAAATCTATATAGAAAACTGAGGGTTATAGCACCAGATTTCAGGAACCAATCATCAAATTTTGTTTCCCTCACCTCCCCGGGGAACTTTTGTTCTAAAATAACCACAGTTCTGGATGCACAACACTAAATAAACTTCTAATTTATAATATCTCAATGATAATTCAACCACTTGCATCTGGTGTTTTTTTAAATTAAATATTCTTGGCACATCATGATAAGCTTTATAAAAAAGAGACAAAGAAAGTATTAGCAACTTCAGTCTTATATTTAAGGCAGAGAAATGAAAGAAATATCTTTCATTTCTACCACAAACTTATGACAAGGTAGGCAGCGCTCTGCAGAAGAATTTTTCCTGAAATTCCTTCATAATAATATATAGACCTGTTAGTGACTCCCTTCACATTCAATAATGTCACTTTGTGGACATGATTCAATGTGAAAAGAAGCACTCTATATATAACTCAAGAAGAATCATATATACATAATTCAAGAAACTTTTTTGTGAAAGGTAGCGAAGTTAGGAACCAAGCCCCCACAAAGGGACCACTCCAGAGTGTCACTAAATTTTCCCCACCCTCACCAAGGCTAAGTAAGAAAGATCACTGACACAGGCTAAAAGGAGGAAACACAGAGATAAGAACATTGGGGAGGGAATAAGAAAATCTGAATGCTGGTTCTGGCTTTGACACTAACTTGTTGATTGAGTAGGAATTAACTCCTTGTTCTTTTTGGTCTAGAGTTGCTCAGCTTTAAAGTTGGGAGATCGGATTGATAAACTCCAGCTTCCTGTGGCCTCCTCCCATCTGCTTCCATATTTTCCTTGGCTTTCCCCTCTCCATGTTCTCCTCTATCTCTGGTGTCTCTTTCTCCACCAGTTCTTAATCCTGTTGTCACATAAATGTAAGAGTCTCTTCAGTGAAGTGTCCTTGACTCTCCTTTTTATCTAATTCTCTCTTGAAATTTTAGTTATAATCCCTGCAGTGTCTACTGGTGTATCACTCCAATTCCCCCTACTGTACTGAAGCTTTATTTTCCCTAGCTGCTGGGAAGTTTGGAAGATAACAGCTCTCAGCTGAGTTCTTCTCTAGGCCTTGTTTTCATGCAAAGAAATCAACCTCACCCAAGTTTACATCCCCTCTATGAGGAAAGCCCTCGTCCAATGTTTGTTCCATGTGGGAAAGAGAAGGGCCAGCCCTCTTGCCTCAAGGTGGGATATCTTTGAAGCACCAGTCATACCTGTTCTAGAACTCCCCTGGGTTGAGGGACTGGTTCACCCAGACCACAAAGAAAGCTGCTTGGACCAGCAGTGGTGCTGCCTGAGGGTAAGGGGACTCTGCGACATGCAGTAGAAGAGCACAGCTGTGAATTTTATTTGCACCTGGAGACCACCTGCCGTGGTGAGGGCTGAGTTCTTCCTCTTCTAAGTTTTCCCCAGGAAAAGAGAGCAACCCAAATTCTGGGGAAACTGGATTTATCATAAGAAGCAAGTGGCTCTGAGTGGATAAGGGGCAGAGTGTCATGGACGCTGTGGTGTGCTGCCCTGTCCTCTGGTCTGGACCCAGGCACTCATTACCCCAGAGGCTGAGCATGTTGGTTACCAAAAACTCTTAGCTGAATCCTTCTCTAGGAATTGCCCTCAGCTGATAAGTGCTATGTGTGTGTGCTCACTCGGGTCCGATTCTTAGTGACTCCATAGACTATAGCCTGCCAGGTTCCACTGTCCATGGAATTCTCCAGGCAAGAGTACTGGAGTGGGTTGCCATTTGCTCCTCCAGTGGATCTTCCCAAACCAGGGAGGGAACCTGCATCTCTTATGTCTCCTGCATTGGCAGGCAGATTCTTTACCACTGTGCCTCCTGGGAAGCCTGCCCCAAATCCTTTTCCCTGCCTGGTTATAGAGTCCAGACCCCTTGCTCAAGATGGGACATCTCCAGGGGCCCATCCTGCTCCAGACCTCCCACTGGGTCAGCTGAGCTGAACTGAGGCTCAGTCATTTCAGCTCCCTGGCTGCCCACTCCTCCTGCATTCACTCCCACACAGATGTTGATTCCCAAGGGTATTCCCCAACAAAATCCTGAGCACAGCAAAAATGGGATGTTTGTGTTTAATGGGTACAGAGTTTCACTTCAAGAAGATGAAACAGTTCTGAAGTAGTGGAGATGGTCACACAATAATGTGAATGCATTTAATTACATTGAGCTGAATATACAATTAAAAGTAGTTAAAATGGTAACATTTATATCATTTTACCACAATAGGAAAAATAACTCTACAAGTGAATCTCCCAGTCTTTTTTTCCTAGGGAATTTAACCTAACAGCATCTATGAGTATGGCAAAGATTGCTAGCTTCCACCAACATTCATTCTTTTTCTCCTTTATTATTGGAACTCAGCCTGAGACAGCCAGCAGTCTTGCAGCTGGCCATGGAATGCAAGACATGTGACTAAGTTTGGCCAGTCGGATGTGAGAATTTATATGCGTCACTTCCTGGTCATTCTCTTAGAGTAGTAGGCATGCCCTTCACTCCTCTTTGCTTGCTTCCTTTCTCCTATCTGGGATGCAGATATGATGGCAGGAGCTGGAGCCAGAAGTAGAAGACGACAGAGTCACCTTACCAGCCCTAGACTAATTATCTCTGGCTGGTATGTGAGATAGAAATAAATACCTATATTATTTAAGCCACTAAATTTATGATATCTTTGTCATACAATAATACCCCAATTCTCCTATCTGTGAAAAAAGAGCCCTAAACATTCACACAGTGAGGTATCACTCAGCCATTAAAAGAAGAGAGGAAGAAACTCAAGATATACTGATATGGAACAATTAGCAAGATCTGTTTTTAAGTAAATAAAGCCAGAAGCAGTACAGTGTCTGTAATGTAATGCTGTAGGCATGTAAGTTTTTGTATGTGCATAGAATATCTTGAAAAGGATAGTTAAAGACTGAGTCGCTGCCCTCAGATAGGATAGCCAGGGGGTAGGTCCCGCAAGGGTATAGATAGCAAAGAAACTAATTTCTTACCATATACCTGTTTGAACCTTTGTGTACTGTACGCAGAGGGCCAACGGTTCGCTATTCACATTCTAATCTGGATAAATTGCACCCTTGGAGCTGTACTGTGTGTGGCCTGGGCAGCTATACATATCCATCCTGCTGTACATGTTTTATGTACTGAAAAAAAAAGTTTAAGAAAATATATTTATTTCTGTAGCTCGGACAGAACAGTTATTCTCTGAAACGTCTCAGCTAAAGTATCCCAAGATTTCATAGATATCTATATAGTCTGTTATTTGCATCTCAGTTACCATCAATCAGAACTTTTCTGGTCATTTTAAAAGATTATTCACTCTTCAAACTTCTTTCGGTGCTGAAATGACCAGTCAGCTTTGCCCTCCTAAGAATTCCACAATGAGATTGAGGGAGCCTCAACAGTGAAACATGCCCTTCTCCTGGGGTCTGTCAATTATCATTTAATATGGACTGAGAACCTGAAAAAGTCCTTAACATTTGATCCTGCAAATTCCACTGCTTGAATTTGCCACATTATCCTAAGGAAAGCATCGTAGCTAGACACCAAGGTGTACATATCAGAACATTCATTGCAACTTATTACTCTTGCCCAAAAACATGGTCACAAACTAAAGAGTCATAAATATGGAACTAGTTCAACCTAGTACAGTTCATCTAAGTGATGGAATTCCATATGTTGGAAGAATAAAAAAATGGAGAAGTGACATCACGTTGATAAATGAAAAAAGCAAGTTACAAAACAGTTCAGTCCAGTTGCTCAGTCGTGTCCGACTCTGCGACCCCATGAATCGCAGCATGCCAGGCCTCCCCGTCCATCACCAACTCCCAGAGTTTACTCAAATTCATGTCCATCGAGTCGGTGATGCCATCCAGCCATCTCATCCTCTGTTGTCCCCTTCTCCTCCTGCCCCCAATCCCTCCTAGCATCAGGGTCTTTTCCAATGAGTCAGCTCTTTGCATCAGGTAGCCAAAGTATTGGAGCTTCAACTTCAACCTCAGTCTTTCCAATGAACACCCAGGACTGATCTCCTTTAGGATGGACTGGTTGGGTCTCCTTGCAGTTCAAGGGACTCTCAAGAGTCTTCTCCAACACCACAGTTCAAAAGCATCAATTTTTCGGTGCTCAGCTTTCTTCACAGTCCAACTCTCACATCCATACATGACCACTGGAAAAACAATAGCCTTGACTAGACCGACCTTTGTTGGCAAAGTAATGTCTCTGTTTTTTAATATGCTATCTAGGTTGGTCATAACTTTCCTTCCAAGGAGTAAGCATCTTTTAATTTCATGGCTGCAATCACTATCTGCAGTGATTTTTGGAGCCCCCCAAAATAAAGTTTGACACTGTTTCCACTGTTTCCCCATCTATTTGCCATGAAGTGATGGGACCGGATGCCATGATCTTAGTTTTCTGAATGTTGAGCTTTAAGCCAACTTTTTCACCCTCCTCTTTCACTTTCATCAAGAGGCTCTTTAGTTCCTCTTCACTTTCTGCCATAAGGGTGGTGTCATCTGCATATCTGAGGTTATTGATATTTCTCCCGGCAATCTTGATTCTAGCTTGTGCTTTCTCCAGTCCAGCGTTTCTCATGATGTACTCTGCATATAAGTTAAATAAGCAGGGTGACAATATAGTCTTGACGTACTCCTTTTTCTATTTGGAACCACTCTGTTGTTCCATGTCCAGTTCTAACTGTTGCTTCCTGACCTGCATACAGGTTTCTCAAGAGGCAGGTCAGGCGGTCTGGTATTCCCATCTCTTTCAGAATTTTCCACAGTTTATTGTGATCCACACAGTCAAAGGCTTTGGCATAGTCAATAAAGCAGAAAGAGATGTTTTTCTGGAACTCTCTTGTTTTTTCGGTGGTCCAGTGGATGTTGGCAATTTGATCTCTGGTTCCTCTGCCTTTTCTAAAACCAGCTTGAACATCTGGAAGTTCGTGGTTCACGTATTGCTGAAGCCTGGCTTGGAGAATTTTGAGCATTACTTTACTAGCATGTGAAATGAGTGCAATTGTGCAGTAGTTTGAGCATTCTTTGGCATTGCCTTTCTTTGGGATTGGAATGAAAACTGACCTTTTCCAGTCCTGTGGCCACTGCTGAGTTTTCCAAATTTGCTGGCATATTGAGTGCAGCACTTTCACAAGATCATCTTTTAGGCTTTGTAATAGCTCAACTGGAATTCCATCACCTCCACTAGCTTTGTTTGTAGTGACAAAACAGTAGGTAAGGCATTATCCTTAGGCTTTCCCAGTTTGATTTTTAAAGAAAATTGTATAACTGTATCTGGAAAAGAGAGTCACCATTATGTTAGTACTGCTTTTCTTTGAGAGTTGGGCTTATTACACATTATTTTTATTTCCTTCTTTGTGGTTGCCTGTATTTTCCAAAGTTACTACAATTAACATGTTTTCTCTTAAGATTAAAAAAATCACAACCCTACCCTGAGTCAATTTGAGAGGTTCTATGAGCACTTCAGTTTGCTCCTCATTAGTCTCTGGTAGAACTCTGAGGCATGCATGTGAATTTTAAATGAGAAACATCAGTCTTGTGTTATACAGAGAATTCCTCCAATTTCTACAAGCGGAGGTAAGAGTAGAAGGGTGGCAGATTGTCAGGGGAGAGTAAGACAACTTAAATAGCTTTGTTACCTTTGTTATAACTTTTCCTTCCAAAAAGAGTCATAAAGGTTTTCTAGCTAAATGAGCTATTTTACATTTGTAGAGATGACAAACTTACTATCACCAGGGCCATATGCTTTTTGATATTCATAAAGGCTTTGAAGTCTAAAATATATGCTGCTTAGGAATGTTAGTCTAGACTAGAGAATAATAGCTCTCCTCTTAATAATACGTAAGTACCTTTTAAAATTGGCCTTGGTGAGGGGAAATTTTAAAAATAGAAGATGTGGGTCAAAATCCGTATAGTCCTTGTAAAAGATTTATGGGTTTGCTTGAAGGGTTATTTTAGACACATTTGTGCATAGCACAAACACAAATTAATTATAAAAAAAATTTAATAATGAAAAAGCCCTAAGAAGACCAGGTGGTGGCATAAATTATTTATTTAATCAAAACTGGAAAAATATGTATTGTAAAAGACCTTTTGCCCATGAAAAAAATTCTTGAATATTTAGACCAAAATTCCCAATTAAAGCATCACTGAAGAAGACAACTTAGTTATAAATAAAAAACTTCAAACTGCAGGAAAGATGCCTCTCAACCTGAAGCAAGATTATGAGCTGTATGCCCAGGGCTATCATTAAACTGAAACACAAAAGACAACTTGTAATGAGAGCATCTAATCTCCATGCTCCACCCAGCATCTTCAGCATCTCTGAGGTAGGAGGAGTGTGCTGACATCAGAGACTTAGGAAAATCATGTTTTCAAAAGTGATGTGAGTGTACACTTGTCCCATTAAACTCTACAAGAGCAATAGGAAGCCTCTTCTTCCTTCAAATGCAACTGGAAGATTGGTCTCAACATTCAGTCTTTACTGGGCCCTAGTAAGGCTCTACGGAGAAGGCAGTGGCACCCCACTCCAGTACTCTTACCTGGAAAATCCCATGGACGGAGGAGCCTGATAGGCTGCGGTCCATGGTGTCGCTAAGAGTCGGACACGACTGACTTCACTTTGACTTTTCTCTTTCATGCATTGGAGAAGGAAATGGCAACCCACTCTAGTGTTCTTGCCTGGAGAATCCCAGGCAAGCCTGGTGGGCTGCCATCTATGGGGTCGCACAGAGTCAGCCACGACTGAAGCGACTTAGCAGCAGTAACAGCAGTAAGGCTCTAGGTAAGACATTAACCTATCGGATACCTGGTGGTTGCCTTGGATCTGAAATAATATAGTTTCCCTGTTTACCAACATCCAACGAAATGGCCAACAGGAAATGTGTGTTTTCACTTGCTTTTGTACCTGTTCCCACGGAAATATCTCCCATCAAGAGATGTAGTTCTGCAGGTCTTGACTCCCAGTAGTGTATGGTGCAGACATAGAAGTCTGTGAGGCCAAACGTGTCACCTAAGACGTCTAGAGCAGCTTCCTGACCTGCACGCTTTCTCACCATGTGTTAGAATTTGGATATGTGTACCAAATAGAACAAACTGCACCAAGCTGTTTGTAATGCTTTCTCTGGATGGTGTGTTTATAGGAGCTTGTCTATTTTATGCTCACTGTTGTATCTTCAGTGGCTAATCTAGGGTGTTATTGATGCTTTTGAACTGTGGTGCTGGAGAAGACTCTTGAGAGTCCCTTAGACTGCAAGGAATCAAACCAGTCAATTCTAAAGGAAATCAACTCTGAATATTCATTGGAAGGAGTGATGTTGAAGCTGAAGCTACAAAACTATGTCCACCTGAAATGAAGAGCCAACTTATTGGAAAATACTCTGATTCTGGGAAAGATTGGAGATAAAAGGAGAAGGGGGTGGCAGAGGATGAGATGTTTAAATAGTATCACCAGCTCAATGGACATGAATCTGAGCAAACTCCAGGAGATGGTGGAGGTCAGGGAAGCCTGGCATGCTGCAGTTCAGATAAGTCAGATAAGTTGCTAAGTCAGATAAGACTTAGCAACTGAACAACAACAGCAAGAGTCTCATACATAGTAGGTGGTAAATAAATACTTTGTAATGTTTAAATTTTTTGAAATGAGCCTGTTACTTTTGCAGTCATAAGGAAAATAAAAGTGGTTTTTTTTTTTCTGGCATTCTCATACTCAAAAGAGAATCATTCTTCTAGAGAATTTTCTCCTAGGTGAAAGCCTAATTGTTTTTTCTTCCAATCTTTATCTGAATGAATTTAATTCTTGAATGCAAATACATACAAGCTTGACAAAGCCCACAAACTTAGAGTATCTAAAACAGCTAACGATTATATAGATCACCAATGTCTCATTTCAGAGACTTTCCAGGTATTCCACTATGTGTTTCAATAAACACACATTCCACTATCACTGCACTGTTTGCTTTCCTGTGAATGCCTTAAACACAGCTGCATTTTGACCCATCGCCTCTCGTAGTCCTAGTCGCTTCCCCAAGAAACAATATGGAAACTCAGCAGCTTTTTCTCAAGTGAGACAACCACTGTGCTGCTCTGTGCCTTGCAGATAATCCTCAGCTTGCATCCTAGGCCAGATAGTAATTGGAAGGCAACTGGGGTGGAGGGATGTAGAACAAAGTTTGCTTTAAAACCATGTGACAGATAATGGTTGGAGTCCAAGTCTACCCTACAAATTTGGATTCACACATAAGATAATTGAAACCATTCCAATTTTTGGTGTATAGATATAGTAGATACTTAATATGTATTTGTAGAATGAATGAATATTAGTAGTGTTTCTTAGCAAGAGGAATTTATAGACTGAGATTCAATCTTACTCTGCATTGCCCAGGGAGGTACCTTCTCTGCTTCAGTCACCTAGCAGCTTACAAGTTGGGTGTTGGTAACTTGGGAGATGCTGCACAGGTGTCTTAGGCAAAGATCTTCTGGTTGAAAGCCACTTGAGGGGCCTTACTTATTATAAGGGTACCAGCCTGTTGGGCTCATATCTTCTGGTGGGGCAGTTCTCAGAGAAGAAAAGCTGTCGGCTGGCAACAAAAGAGATATCTACTGTATTTGGTGTTTTAGCTTAGATTCATTTGGTTGCAGAGAATTGAGATTTGCTAAAAGTTAAAATAAAGGGGATTTACATAAGGCATGATAAAGGGTCTCTAGCATTAGTTCCAGAGGAGTCATCACCAGGCTTCCTATGGTTGGAAAAGAGGGTGGTTCTGGCTCAAAGCTGCTCAGGGGCCCTCAGCTGCAGAGCTTATTCATATGCTGTGACACATCCATGCTGTTCTAGCTGCCTCCCCGCAAACTGGCAGACTTACTGCATTGGGCAATAGGAGAAAGGTCATTGGTTAGCCTGAAGACTGACAAACCACCCTGGTGAATCAGCTGTGGCCCAGAAAGACAGGATACAGGGTCAATGGGAACAGATCATAGCTGTCTAGCAACAAGGACTAGATTTAGTAGATTTGGGTATCCAGTTTAAGAAACGTGGGTTCATTTCAGGCTACTATGGACTCAGGATTTCCCCTGAATAATATCTAAATAAGAAACTCCTTAGGTGAAATACATACTGTAGTGGGCAAAAGGGCTTCCCAGGGCTAGTGGTAAAGAACCCACCTGCCAATGCAGGAGATGTAAGAGACTCGGGTTCAATCCCTGGGGTTGGGAAGATTTCCTGAAGAAGGGCATGGCAATCCACTCCAGTGTTCTTGCCTGGAGAATCCCATGGACCGAGGAGACTGGTGGCCTACAGTCCATAAGGTCACAAAGAGTCAGACATGACTGAAGTGACCTAGCATGAATGTATGCAATGGGCAAAAATTATGGAAGAATAAAAATTCCTATGGGGAGGGGACTGTGGTCAGGAAGGGTTCTGAGGAAGCAATTTCTCAGCTGAAACTGAAGGAGAAGCTGGAGTTAGCTAGAGGAGAACAAGGTGGGTAGAGGGGATAGCAGGTACCAAAGCCCTGGGACAGCAAAGGGCTGGACGTAGTTAGGGAATTGGATGAAAGCTGTGTGCTGAGCAAGAGCACACAGCTTGGGATTCAGGAAGAGGCAGTTGCTAATTCTTGTCTTTTTTCTGAAAGTATATTGTAAGGAATCCAGTCTGTTACTCTCCATGGAGAAAAAGTAAAAGTGTATTAAATAGCTCTAACACTATACTATCCATATAGGCAGCTGCTCATTGCTATAGAATGTCTGGCTGATCCAAATTGAGATGGGCTATACATATAACATTGAGCATGGAAGAATTAATGCTTTCAAACTGTGGTGCTGGAGAAGACTCTTGAGAGTCCCTAGGACTGCAAGGAGATTAAACCCGTCAATCCGAAAAGAAATCAACCCTGAATATTCATTGGAAGGACTGTTGCTGAAGTTGAAGCCCCAATTCTTTGGTCATCAAATATGAAGAGCTGCCTCATTGGAAAAGATCCTGATTCTGGGAAAGATTGAAGACAAAAGGAGGAGGGAGTGGCTGAGGACAAAATGGTTAGATAGCATCACTGACTTAACAGACATGAATTTGAGCAAACTTCAGGAGATAGTAGAGGACAGAGGAGCCTAGCATGGGGTCACAAAAAGTAGGACACAACTTAACAACTGAACAACAACATAAATATAAAATACACTGGATTTCAAAGACTTGCTGTCAATAATTTTCATATTGATTACATATTGAAATGTTATTTTTGATATAGAGTTAAACATTTCACTTTTTAATACGGCTACTAGAAAGTTTAAAATTACATATATGGCCTGCATTACATTTCTGTTGGACAGCAGTGCTCTAAAATGTTTACTTAGATATGAAGAAAAACTACTTGACTATGATGGTGATTGGGTAATTTATGAAGTGAAATTAAAGATTTCAATCTTAGGCTATCTTTAAAAACAGGGCAGCTAGCCAATTGCCTATGTTGAATGACTTAGGACTTTTGCTTTTATTGGCGGCAGGGAAGAGAAGAAATCAGAGACTCTTCAGGTGCCTTCCAAGGACAACAGAATCCACTTATTATCAGGTGTTAGTAGGCGTACAAAATCGTTGGAAGGGCTGGAGGAGCAGGTTCTAGGTGGAGCTTCTAGGAACAACCCTCAACCCCCAGCATCACACTGCTTCTTCTGTAGAGGGAAAAGTTCTGCTGCCATCACAGGAAGCTGAGGACCATTGAGCACACTGTCTCCTTGGCTATATCCCTGCCAGAAATACACATGATTCTCTCCTGATTTTACTGAATTCCGAATTCAAAGTCTCACATTCAAGCAGCTGATTGGCAGAACATAAATTGGCGTCTAGCTGAAAGGAACTCTGGGAAGTGCAGTTCATCATATTCCAGCTTTTGCAATAGATGGTGACACATTAGAAGGAAGTTGCAGTGGATACTGACTGAGCCAATCCACAGTAACTACCATAAAGATAGAGCGATGTGAGAAAGAGAGCCTGGCACATCCTGCCAAGTGGGAACATACCGAGTTAGTGAGAGAAACGGAAGTAAGAGGAATGACCATGAACACAGTGAACCTTGAAAACATTATGCTAAGTGAAAGAAGCCACTCTAAAAGAACTAAATATTGTAGGATTCCATTTGTATTAAACGTCCTGAGTAGACAAATATATGGACACAGAAAGTAGATAAATGGTTGTCTAGGGCTGGGAAATGAACCTTTCATAGAGCCTTTCAGCTGGACAAAAGACCTGTAAAGATCTCAAAGGTGTGCCTTGATTATCATAGCCCTAGAGTACTCAAATCACACCCGCCCTGCCCCCCAGCATGGCAGTCTTCCCAGCTGAGGGCCCAGTTACCACGGAGCAGAGACAAGACATCTCTACTAGGCTCTACCCACATTTAACCCACAGAGTTTGAGAGCATAATAATGGCTATGGTTTTAGAGCACTAAATTTGGGGGTGTTTGATATACAGCAATAGAAACCAGAATAGGAAGCATGACACATTCAAAGAACCAAAGGAAGATGTTTCGGCAGATAAATGTGGGCTACTCCTAAGCACTTGAAGTAGCAATCATCTTTGTTGTCTCCACCATAAGAAATTGAAAGTCAGGTAAAAGAAGAAAAGGGGAGATTATCTGAGATAAGTGTGGTTGGGAAGATTATGGCGATGTGGCTTGTACCATTGTATAACCCCTAAACCAAGCGGAGCACATTACTCATTTTCAGTTTTTCCTGTTAATTACAGAGATAAACACAGAGGCCTCTAGCCTTATCTAGGTTTGCTTTCCATCAGGCTTCCTTGCAGAGCAGGGCCGAACCAGAGTGCTCTCACCTCACCCCAAGAAACAACCCCACAGACGTCTAAGCTGGCCCCCACTGTGTCCCTGCTTTGCTCCTTGCTGAAGCCAGGCAACTGCTGCAAAACCTTGGGGTTGAAGCCATCCCACCTCCAGCAAAATCATCTTTCTGTTCAAGGCCCTAGTTGTTTGATCACTAGGTGGGGAAAAAAGCAAGAAATTCTATATAGTTTCTCTTGGCTCAGATATGATTCCCCTGTCCCCTGGACCATCTCCTACAATGGGCATCAGTTTCAAGGACATTCTGCCATGGCTCGCTTCATCCTATAGGATTGCGTAGCTTTACATGAATTCTAAATCAGAAAGCATTTGATCTTTAGGTCATTTGTGCATGGTTTTTGCTTTGGAATGCACTCAGGGTACAGGGTAAATGCCTGCTGACCCCATGTTTATTTTTTCAGCTGGTGATTGAAGTTCTGGTCCAGTTATAATAGATGGGAATGCTAATATCGTTTGTCCATTTTCAGCTTTATTGCAAATCTTGCATTGCATAAGGGTCATATTTCTACTCTCAGCATGTAAAGTAAAAGTAAATTTCATGTCTGTGTTTCCAAAGTAAATATCGCTGTTTGCCACCCACCTCCACCCCACAGAACTATTTTAAAAGGAAAAGACATGAGTATAGAAGAATAGTATTCTAAGACTCTGGGGAAATATTATTAATATATGAGGTTTTTTTTACATAGCAGGGACTTTTAAAAGTATTTATAATCTATGACCACTATTCTGTCTATAATACCTTACACCTCCTTAGTGAATAACAGTACTCCTTTTCCTATGTGTTTATTTAATCATTTAATAAATACCGACTGAATGCCCACTGTGAGCCAGATATTGGGGATACAAGAGCAATCAAGATAGATAAAATGAGGTTCTCACCTTCATGGCACCTATATTCAGGCTCAGAGAGACAGTAAACAGATAAACAAATAAGTAAGGTAATTTCACATTGAGAAAAATGATTTGGAGAAAATAAGCAGGGGTAAGGAATAACTTAAGAGAAGTCATTCTAGGTAGAATGGTCCGGAAAGGCTTCTCTCGGTAGAACCTATGAAGGAGCCAGCCATGTCGAGGGCCTGGGAAAAGAGCTGTGAGCAGACGGAACAGCAATGTAGAAGTCCATAGGTGGAAAGAGTTTGGAGGAAGTCGGAATGGAACTGAAGAGGGAGGCAAAGGCCAGATGGTACAGGACCCTATGGGTCTCCCCATGAGGTTATTTTTACCAAGGGAGTCACATGATCACATTTATATTCTCTAAGGATCACAGCTTACTGTGGGTGATGTGAGGATTGGATGGGAGATGGGTTGGGGGTCAAGACAGGAAGCCAGAATCCAGTTAAAAGATTGCAACAAGGCTGCTACTCTTGTGCCATCAGCAAAATGTATGTTTTAAATTTTTTTTTTTTTTTGGGAAATGTTCACAGATTTGCACTGGTTTATTCACATGCATTGTGATACAGTCAGCTGGTAGGTACTGAGAAGGTGTTACATCCCTTCTCTTGACATCTTTGGTTCTGTGTCTCAGTAGCTGAATGAATCACCATCTTCAATCTCTGAAAATGCAATAACATATTAGTTCAATGATACAAATGTTTTGAGCACCTGATATGTGTAAAGCACTGTATTAAAATCTGAATATTCAAAAATAAATGACACTTGGTCTCAACTCTCTAGGAAACTACAGTCCAAGAACGAGCAGGAAGTCTACCAGAAACAAGATGGTGCCGGGCTTATCTTATAGGAGTAGAATAAACCTCTCAGAGCCTTGGGAGCAGAATGATTCTACAATCCTCTGGATAGGATTGGGAGAGAAGAATCAGAAAGACTTAGCTCACATCAGAAATGAAAGGAGAATTTGTATCCTCAACTTCATTTCATCTATGCAACCCTCCCTGGAGTGGAGCTTCTGCAACGGATTTGCTGGTATGATTTTCTTTTTACTTCCTGATATTTGGAATGATGGAGGCCCATGAGAAAAAGTGGCCCTCCGACTTCAAGGAAGGTTAGAGTTATCTCATAAAAAGTGATTTCTCAATCAAGCAAAATATTTACCACAATATGTGCCCTTTCCTTGCCAAAAGACAACTAACAGGGACCTACCATATAGCACAGGGAACTCTGTTCAATATTATGTGGCAGTCTGGATGGTAGAGGAGTTTAGGGGAGAATGGTTACATATATATGTATGGCTCAGTCCCTTCGCTGTCCACCTTCCACCTGAAACTATCACAACATTGTTAATCAGCTATACTCCAATATAAAATAAAAAGTTTTTTTTAAAAAATGAAAACTTCCACAAATCATGACATTTAAAATTTACTTTCAATTTTAGGGAATACCTTGGTTGTCCAGTGGTTAGGACTTGGCGCTTTTGCTACCTGTGACCCAGATTCAATCCCTCATTGGGGAACTGACATCTCAGAAGCTGCACAGTGCAGCCAAAAAAAAAAAATTACTTTAAATTTTAAAATGTGTGGAAAAGTTCCTTTAGAAGAGAGCCCCCCTCCCCCGCTGCCCCCGCCCCAGCCCCAGCAGCAAGGTAGAAGCTGAGCTCTGCCATCTGATTTTGGTTAAAGCACTTCCATGTCCAAGTTTGTATGGCCAAACTGAAACTTGCAACACTTCTCAACCCCAACCACACACTGGATTCACCCAAGGAGCTTTAGAATATATTGATGTCTGGATCCAGTTGCAGAGATTCTTGTTTAATTGGTCTGTGCTATGTCCTGGGCATCAGTATTTTTTTTAAACTGCCTTCCAGATGATTCTAATATGTAGTCAGGCTTGGGAACTACTTGTTTGCTAGCCCATCAAAGAGTTGCACTTGATAGACTCAAAATATGGCAACTTGTTTCCACGGACTAGATCTAGTTTCACAACCATGCACTCCTATAGTTCCCTGTGTTTTTCCTTCATGGGATTTAAATAGTTTGTAGTTGTGTATGTGTATGTGTGTTAGCAAGAGAGAGAGAGAAATTGCTTGACTAATGTCAGTCATTTTGTTGAAATATAAGCTTCATGAGTGCAAGGCATCTTTGTATCAAGGTAATACAGGACTATGATTAAAAATACAAATTCTAGAGTCAATTTGCATTGGAATCCCAATTCTATCACTTGCCAGCTATGGGACCTTGGGTAAATTCCTTGACCATCTGTGGTTTCAGATGGTTTCCTCAGCTACAAAGTGGGACTGTTGCAAAATTAGGGTTGTTAGGAGATTATATGAGATGTGTGGTGGTTTTATAATATGTCTGCAAATTCTTCAACACTTTTCCCTCCATGATATGCAGCTGAAGTTCTCTTCCCTTGAGTATGGGCAACTTAATGACTATCAAATAGAATATGACAAAGTGGTAGTGCCTTTGAGATTAGCACAGAAAAGGCACTGTGGCTTTGGATCATTCGTCTAGGGGGAGTCAGCTACCTTGTTGTGAAAACAATCAGCTGATGGAGAGAGCCATGTGGTGAGGAACTGAGGCTTCCTACCAACAGCCCTGTGAGGGAGTCAACTTGGAAGTGGATCCTCTAAGCCCCAGTCAAGCTTTCAGATGATGGCAGTCCCTACCAATATCCTAACAGAAATCTCCTGAGAGACCCTGAACAAGAACCAACCTCCTAAACCACTCTGTAATTCCTTACCTGCAGTAACTGAGGTAATAAATTTTTGTTGTTTAAGCCGTTACTTTTTAGGGCAGTTTGTTACTCAGCAATGGAGAACTAAGACAAGAGGATGACGTTAAAGCACTTAAAAGATACATAGTAAATCTCAGTAAATGTTAGTCACTGTTGTAACTGTTGTGTTCTCCTATATGTCCTTAGCACCTAAGGCCTGCTACCTATTAAGGGTCCAAGATATGCAGATGACACCACCCTTAGGGCAGAGAGTGAAGAGGAACTAAAAAGCCTCTTGATGAAAGTGAAAGAGGAGAGTGAAAAAGTTGGCTTTAAAGCTTAACATTCAGAAAACTAAGATCATGGCATCTGGTCCCATCACCTCATGGGAAATAGATGGGGAGACAGTGGAAACAGTGTCAGACTTTATTTTGGGGGCTCCAAAATCACTGCAGATGGTAACTGCAGCCATGAAATTAAAAGACGCTTACTCCTTGGAAGGAAAGTAATGACCAACTAGACAGCATATTAAAAAAACAGAGACATTACTTTGCCAACAAAGGTCCATCTGGTCAAAGCTATGGTTTTTCCAGTGGTCATGTATGGATGTGAGAGTTGGACTGTGAAGAAAGCTGAGCACCAAAAAAATTGATGCTTTTGAACTGTGGTGTTGGAGAAGACTCTTGATAGTCCCTTGGACTGCAAGGAGATCCAGCCAGTCCATCCTAAAGGAGATCAGTCCTGGGTGTTCATTGGAAGGACTGATGCTGAAGCTGAAACTCCAGTACTTTGGCCACCTCATGTGAAGAGCTGACTCATTGGAGAAGACCCTGATGCTGGGAGGGATTGGGGGCAGGAGGAGAAGGGGACGACAGCGGATGAGATGGCTGGATGGCATCACCGACTCGATGGGCATGAGTTTGAGTAAACTCTGGGAGTTGGTGATGGCCAGGGAGGCCTGGCGTGCTGCGATTCATGAGGTCTCAAAGAGTCAGACACGACTGAGCGACTGAACTGAACTGAACTGATACAGCATGTGAGTGAATGAATAAATAAATGGGCACAAAGTAAAATAAAGGATTATGGCAATCACCCATGGCAGTGGTTTCTGATGTTATTTGAGCAAGTACACTTTCAAACAAAATCTTACCCATATTTTCAGTAAGGATTGAGCCAAAAAAAAGAAAAAAACAATTCCCCAAAATGACCTTAGGTATTTCAAAGAGGGGGAATCTAATACTGGTAATTGGTTACATAGGCAGTGGAAGAGCTTAGAAGCCAAACAGGAATGAGTGAGGGAAAATGATAAAGCAAATGTAGTAAATATTAACATATAGGACATCTGGGGAAAGGGAATTATTTGTACTATTCTTGCAGTGTTTATGTAAGTCTGGAACTATTTCAAAATAAAAAGTTAAAAATAAACGAAAATATCTTGGCTTTAAATTACGTGTGATAGAGTTGGAGATGGTTTGGGAAAGAATAATTAATAAGCTAAGAAAGTAAAAGAAAGACAGATTTCTGGTCAAATCTGAAAGTGGGCCCTCATGATCTCTTTCGAGGTCTGATAAGTCATGTGGTGTCTGTAACTTGCAGCTGATGACCAGGAACCTTCCTGCAGGTGCTGACTTCGTCAGTTCTCCACCCAGAAACCTCTGGAAGGTGAAGACAGAAAACAACAGCCTGGCAGGCTTTACAGAACATTCCAATACTCTTAGCTCCCCTCCCTAATGGCAATCTCAAAATGAAAGATTCCAGACTGGGAGAAGAATTTTGAGAAATAAAGAATATTTGTAAATGTAAGAAGGTGAAGGAAATATGATTCACTTGGTAAGTGGGGGGTAAATATAAATTTTAAATGGCTTAGTAAATGTGTAAAAAGTGTGGAATAATGCTCAAAACTTCCGCACTAGTCTTCATTGAATTTCAAAGAGAACATCAGCATATTATAAATTAAATTTCCTAAGAGATCATCTGGGGTTAAATGAGTACCCTATATGTGAACTTCACATAGGGGCAAAGAGTTGTAGATTTATGAGAACGATAATCCAGAAATTTTTCTCTAAAAATCAAGATTTAGTATTTGAGAGCAAGGCTCAAAAATTGTATCAAACACAAGTTATCCGAAAATGACTGGCACCCAGGGGAAGATGTAAAAAGAAAATGAATGGCAATTTACTAACAATAAATGCAAAATGCCAGAAAGATCTATATTTTTAAAACCTGCCTAATAAAAATAAATACAAATTTATGCAGCAATGAAGTATTATTTTTATCTATCAAATTGACATTTTTTTTTATTTTAATACCAGTGTTAGTAAAGGTAGGACAAAGGAATGTATATATTTCTTACACCTATCACGGAGGATCATAAATGGTGCTTTCTAGAGTGTAATTTAGCAATCCATTTAAACAGACTTAAAAATACACATACTCTCTGACACAGAAATTCTGCTTCTAGGAGTTTATCTTATGGAAATAACCATATGGATCCCAAAAGATTTTGCCACGGGAATATTTATAAAACAGGAAAATTAGGAACATCCATATATCTACAATTGGCTAAACCTAGGTGGATGCATAACACATAGAACTTTGCAGCCATGAGAAATGAAAAAAACGAATACTAGGTTTAAGAAAAGGAAAAATATTCTCATTATATTAAGTAGGAAAAAGTGGGTTATAAAACAGTAATGTCACATTTTTAAAAAAGCTTACTTGTGCCTAGTTGTCAGACAAAATGAATTAACACCAAAGTATTACTTTTCGTGATCAACAGGTGGTAAGATTATGGGCAATTTTAATTTTCTTCCTCTTGATTATCTATATCTTATAAATTTTCATCGATAAAAAGTATTTTTAAACGTAATTGGAGTATTTGTTTTTAGTTAGTCACATATGAAACTTACACAAAAAGTCTTTGGATGATGTCAGAACTGTTAAGTGTCTACTCATTCTCATCCCTGTTCCCAAAGAGAAAGAACTAGGATGCTCCTAGGTAGGTTTAGGAAGCACAGGAGGGGGCCACTTGGGAAGCTCAGGTTCCAAATGAATAAAAGGATGTGGGGGATTCAGGGTCTGGACAATTGGGGAAATTCTGAGGACTTAGTGATTGGTAGAAGCAGGAAGTGCAGTGATCATAGAAATCCTGGGATGCTCCATGGTTTAAGAGAATGAAATTCAGGTCGTGGCTTTTAAAACTGAAATCAGAGAAGAAAATAATCTTGAGTAATCTGAGTTCAGATCTTTTCCTCTAAAATTTAGTTTTAAATGTGTTTTCCAGAAATTATGTTGATAAAGTCTGAAAATGAAGTGCTTTCAACCTAGGAGACTATTCACATGTTTAATCAAGAGATTATACTTAAGAAAATATAGTTGTTGTTTTTTTAAGATTCATTTGAGTAAAATCAGATTTCAGGTAGTGCCTATTTATGGGGGGCTTCTAAAGGGCAAAGAGAAACAACATAATTCATCTGTTCAGAACAGTTCTGTTGACCGTTCATTCTCTGTCTGGGCCTTTGGGAGAGCCTAATTCCTCAAATTTCAGACTCTCTAGAAGCCATTCTTTCCCCGAATACTCAAAGGCAGGATGCTGAAGGCAGCACCTGTCTTACCCTCAGGACTTAGCCCCAGCACAAACCTCTGCTCAGAGTGAGAAATTCACATTCCAGATTTGATAGAAAGATCTCCAACTTAAGTTATTTCTACATCCTGGAAGAGATATTTTGAATTTCCCAAAGAAATGCTTAAAGAAATCAATTTCTCAAAACTGAAATTGTTAACCCTCAACCTGGGAAATTTAATTTCATGCTTGCAATTGGAGATTCCTGGCATTGCTTTGTTTTTCAGGACGTATGTAGCTCTAATTATATGGAAACTGTGCACCAAGAAACCACATGGCAACCATCCTACAATTGGAGAGTAATTATCAGTTCCTTTCTGTTGTCTAAGCCTCAGCCACACAATAAAATATTAAAATGGTAAATAATATAGTAATGAATCTGTTAACTCTTTGGGCAGCGTAGTACTAGGTGTATATGCCTTGGGAGAGGGAAATGTTTAGTCATAGAAATGTCAAGTCTCAGTTTTCCCAAACAAAAGAACTTCAAAACAAAAAGAAAAAAGAAAAAAAAAAACGCTAAGGCCCTACATAAGAATAAATAATAAAGGTTAATTTTTTTGAAAGGCTGAACTGCCTGTTTTTGCCTTAAGAAAACTGTAAAGTATTAGATATCCAGCTTTAGGAACAGCGGGGCCAGAATGTTAGTCAACCCCATTAATTTCACTAATTCATTCAAAATACAAAGGATCCCAACCTGTGAAATAGGATCAGTCAAAACTGATTTGACCATTGATGTGATTACTATTTAAGCCTGCCTCAGGAGGTTTTTCCTTAAATTACTTTCACAAGCCTCCAGCTCTCTAGATCCTCTGTTATTCAACAAACATTTGTGTTAAGATCTTACTAAGACGTCAGGAAAGGAGACAAAAAGGAGATTCTTTGATCCCTTCAATTGCCTAGTGCAGCACGAAGCACAGAATCAGGAGTCCACGGATGGGTCACGACGGGAGATTCTAAGATAACTGAGCAAGTTTCATGCCAGCTGTCCCAGGCTGATTGTATTAAGCAATCAGATTCCTACTCTATGAGTGTCTCCCTGACCAAGCACTGTGGATGACTGAGCCAGTTGAGTTGGCATGAGCTGTTTGGGATGTGGAGCTAAGAGAACTCTGATTTTGTGTTCCAGGGAGATAGCCTACAATTACAGGGCACCAAACTTTGCAGAAAGACCTGTACCACACACATTCAGGAGACTCAAGGGACTGAAATACATAATTCCGATGTTGTAAGAGATTATGTTTGAACTAGGGATTAAGAGTTTGGCTGTTGCTGTCAATTACATCTCAATAGGGATTTTACAATTTTGCTCCTTTATTTCCTCATTTAATTTGGAGGAAATAATCTTGGAGGTTCCATATCAGTATTTATGGGCCTTCCTCATTTTTAAAATTTAATCTTCTGATAAGAAATTAGTCACATATTTGAAAATTAATAATAAATTAAGTTTCTCTCTTATCCTTGTCTCCAATCACCAGGTCCTCACCTATGCCTAAGAACTAACCTTTATTATTTGTTCTTATATAACTTTGCAGAATTTCTTTGTTTATGCTTATAAGCCAGTGTATATTCTTTTATTTTCCTTATTTTTACACAAAGGCAGGTACTCTTCTAAACCTTCCTTTTTTTTTTTTTTTTCATTCAACAGTATGCCTTTGCAGAACTTTATATTTCCAGTTGTGGACAGTTTCTTCTTTTCTAATAGTTCACTAGAATTTGATGGCATACTGAATCATGATTTACTTGCTCTTATGAGTTGTAAGTAACCTTGTACTTGAGCAATTCTCTACATGTGCTAGTTATTAGTAGGTTAAGTTCTCACAAGAGAAATTGATGGATCAATGGTTATGTGTGCTTGTGATTTTGACTGACATTGTCAGATTGTCCTCTATATGGACTATACCAATTCAAGCTCCTACCAGTAGTGTATGAGACCCTATTTCCTCATTCTCTGACCAATACAGGTTATTTAAACCAAGTTTTTGATCCTTACCTATCTTATAAATCGAATATGGTGATTTATTGAAGTTCTAGTTTCCACCTCTCTTAAGAGTGAGGATGAGCGTCTTTTCATTTCTGTAGACATGATTTGTGTTTCTTTTCTGGGGGCTGTGTTTTTAAATTTTTGCTCATTTTCACACTATGTTCTTGGTCTTTTGATGATGATTTTGTGAGAGTTTTTACATGTTAGAGAAATGAGCCTTCATGCCATGCATTGCACACCTTTTATTCTTGGTTGTTGGTCATTGACTGTATTTATGATTTTTTTATGCATCATATTTTTATTTTCACATCATCAAATGTATTAAATTTTTTAGAGATTCTGGGTTTTATGTTTTCATTAGAAAGGCCTTCTCCCCAGGAGCATATAACAGAATATCTCATATGCTTTCCTCTGGTACTTTCATGGTTTTATTTTTTTTATTTAAATCTTTGATCCAATTGGAACTTATTCTGATATAAAAAAGTTAAATTGAGATTAAACTTTTTCTTGAGATAGCCATCCCACTGGTCATAAAAATCCGTTTTTTTCTCCCAGTTGAAGTGTTACTTTATCATATACAAAATTTCTATGTGTATTTGCACCCACTTCTGTACTTTCTATGTTTACCCATTTATCTGTAGGTCTGCATGGGCATCGGTGCTATAGTTTTGATTATTGAAGTCTTAGAATATGGTTTAACATCTAGTAAGACCAGTCTCCCCTCAATATTCTTCCCATTCAGAATTTTCCTGTCTATTCTTGCTTGTTTATTTTCCCACATAAACTTTAGAATCAACTTGTCAAGTTCCCAGGAAAATAATTCCCCTGGTATTTTTATTGGGATTGCGGTAAATACTTTTAGATTAATTTAGTTAGAACTGATATCTTTATGATGCTGAGCCCTTTGTTCCAAGAACATGGCAGAACTTTATGACTATCTGTTCATAAAGTCTTTTGATTCTCTCAGGAGTGTTTTAAAGTTTTATTCAAATAAGTCTTGTACATTTATTGTTCAATTTTATTTTATTTTTGCTTGGGGGAATTATAAAATAATGACTTTTCTCCATAAGTACTAAATATTTAGGACACCTGCACATCTGGGTCAATATTTTCTAATATCAAATATCATATATTTCTGAGATAATGGGACATCAATGCCAAAGCACTCTAAGAATAAGCTGTAATTGAGTTTAACTTTTTTAAATCCCCACACAAGGACCTGTTGAGGATCTGGCTTTAAAACCTAGGTTGAAAAACAGCAACAAAACCCACTGTAGGTTAAAAAAATTAGTAAACTCAATATAAACTTTCTTTTTTAAAATATGTTTTCACTACCATCCCTCCAGGCATTCCTGGAAGCAGGGATCTTCTTAAAATGTAAACTGGATCATCTGACTCCCATGCTTTAAACCATCAGTGACTTCTGATTGCACTGTAAATAAAATCAACACCTAAACAGACAATCTGGACCAAAATCAGCAAGGAAGATCATTTCTGCTCCAAGTGGCATCAGTTAGGCTGACTTTACTGAGGGGAATGGAAGGTACCCTTCAAGTTAGTAAGTTAATTCTGGCTGTCAGCTGGGGCTGTGGGCAGGCTCAGTTCTTCTCTACATGGACCTGTCCATAGGCTGCTTGGACTTCTTCAAGAGTGAATGTCTGAGACAGAAAGTAGAAGGTACCAGCTTTGTAAGGTCTGGGTCAAAAACTAGTATTGTATCACTTCTACCATGTTCTTAATGGTTATGATTTGGGGAAGGGGATATGATCCTACTGCTTGACAGGAAAATTGCCAAAGAATTTATTACTAGCACATGTTTTAAAAGCATGGAATCCATCTAAATAGATTCTCTCTCTACTCCCTTTGCAGCCAATCTACCTGAAAGAGTGGTCTCCATCCACTATCTCTTCTTCCTCTCCAGCTAATCTCTCCTCCACCAAAAGCAATCCAACTTCAGCCTCCACAATTGAATTTGCTCTCACCTAAGTCATCAGGCTCATCCAAGGACCCTTCTAGTTCATGGACTGAAGAATTTAACCCAGACTAGGAATTCTTAGCCTGAGGTCCAAGAACCTCTGAAATTGTAGGTCTAATCAGGCATACCACTGCATTTTTTCCCCTGGCAGTTGCCATTAAAAATTAGGATCATTGGGATTCCCTGGCAGTCCAATGGTTGCTGCTGTTCAGTCACTAAGTCGTGTTCGACTCTTTGTGACCCCATGAACTGTAGCACGCTAGGCCTTCCTGTCCCTCACTATTTCCCAGAGTCTGTCCAAGTTGATGTCCTTTGAATCAGTGATGCCAGTGGTTAGGACTAGGCATTTTCACTGCCATGGCCCAGGTTCAATTTCTGGTTGGGGAACTAAGATTTCACAAGCTGTGCAGCACAGTATAAAAAAAAAAAAAAAAATGTAGGATCATCTCAGCTTTTCAACAAGATCTGTATTTCAGAAAAGATTATTAGCCAGTTCGGGTTCAACAGGACCTCCGAACACCTTAGCTTAGGCTTCTTTGTTTATAATAATAGAGCCAGCATTTCTTTGGGAGCTTTCTAAGTCAGGTATTATTCTAGAAGGTTTACGTTCATGATGTCATTTCATTCTCACAGTTACTCTCTGAAATAGGTGTTATTACTATCCCCATTTTACAGATGATTAAACTGAAACACAACTAGGGCTTCCCAGATGGCTCATCCACCTGCCAATGTAGGAGACACAAGAGACATGGGTTTGATCCCTGGGGTCAGGAAGATCCTGTGGAGCAGGAAATGGCAACCCACTCCGGTGTTCCTGCCTGAAGAATCCCGTGGACAGAGGAACCTGGAGGGCTACAGTCTATAAAGTCGCAGAGTTGGACACGACTGAGAGACTGAACACACACACACAAACTGGAGCACAGAGATGTTGCTACGGGTTAACTGTGTCTTCCCCAAAACTTAAAATGTTGTGATCCCAGTGTGATAGTATTTGGAGGCAGGGCCTTTGGGAGGTAATTAGGGCATAAGGATGGAGCTTTCAAGAACAGAATTAGTGCCTTTTAAGAAGAAGCCAGAGAGCTAATTAGGTTTCTTTCCACCATGTGAGGATTCAGGTCGGCAGTCTGCAATTTGGAAGTGGGCTTTCACGGGAGCTGGAGCCTGTTGGTACCCTGATCTCAACTTCCATCCTCCAGAACTGTGAGAAATAAATTTCTGTTGTTTATAAGCCATCCAGTCCCTAGTATTTTGTTACAGCAGCCCAAACTGACTAAGGGTCAGCTCAGGGTTATGCATGCTGGTAAGGAGTAATACCAGGAATCAACCCAGGCAACCAGGCTTTGCAATCTATATGCTTAACCCTGCTCTGCACTGCCTCTCAATATATCTTGATTATTATTTTAATAGCTAAGTAGTATTCCAGTGAGTTAATAGGCCACAATTTGGGTAACCAGCTCTCTATTATTTAAATCCCCTCATTTTACACATGAGAAAATTAGCTCTTATAGATGTTAACTAGCTTGTACCTGTAGACTGATGGTGAAGGATTCAACTCACAATAATAGCTAATGGCAGTAATGTATTAAGTGCCTTCTATATATGCCTGGCCTTTATTCTAGGCCCTTTGGATCCTTGCCCCTCTACGAGATTCAGTATTATATATGAGGGAACAGAACACAAAAGAGTTAAGTAATGCCTAAGAGCACTCAGCTGGCAAGCGTCAGATCAAGGATTAAATTTCAAAACTGGTGCCCTTTCTCCTCTGCTATACCATCTCCAGTTAATCACAGGCACTTGCTTTTCAGTACTGTGTGAAGGGCCCTGTCTCACACATGCTGGTGAAAGTATAAATAGGTGCAATTGCCATGGAGGACAATTTGACAATATTTGTCAAACTGGCATATACATTCACGACAAAGCAAATATATGAAACACTACTGAAGTGTACACTTGAAGATAGCTGAAATGGTAAATTTTATATTTTTTTTTACTACAGTTAAAAAAAACCCTTTAATCCAACAATATAATTAGAAATATGTCCTATTGATACACATATTTGTGGGAAATGAGGTGTCCTGAAGAATATTTATTACAACATTGTTTGTATTAACAAAAGATTAGATGCAAGTGACCATCAGAGGGAGACTAGTAAAATAAATTATGGTCCACTACACAATGGAGTACCATGCCACGTTTAGAAAGGAATAGGGAGATATTTATTCTGATGGGGAAAGATTGCCATAATATATTGTGAAGTGAAAAAGGTGAGCAACTGTGTAAAAAAAAAAACAGGTGGTGGGAGGTTAGCGGATAGGAGGGAGGGGGAAGATAACTTGTACCTGTTTGCTTATATACTGAGAGGCCATCTCTGAAAAGAAACACAAGAAACTCCCAACACTAGTTGCTTCTGAGATGGAGAACTGGTGGCTAGGGACAGAGCATGGAGACTTTTATACTTTTTGAATTTTGAAGTTTTGTGACCTTAAGAAATTAAATAAGGGAGTTCCCTGGTGGCTAGGATTTGGCACTTTCACTACCATGGCCTTGGGTTCAGTCCCTGGTTTGGGAACTGAGATCCATTAAGCTGCACAGCACAGTAAAAAAAAAAAAAATAAATAAATTTTAAATTCCATTGTTTAAGTATACATGCTGCTAAAGTGAGCACTAAAATTTGGGTTTGTTTTTTTTTTTATATATTCAGAGAATTGAGAACTGGTAGAGATCTCAAGAAATCTAGCACTAGATATATCCAAGACAGCATCTGAAGCATTTGCTAGGCTCGTGATGAGACTCTATGCCTCTCTTATTTACTGCTGTATACCCAAAGACAGCAGTTCTGGAGCCCTAGTGGGAAACAGAAAAGCACTCTAAGAATGCTTATTAGGTGACTGAATGAATGAGTGAACAGATAGCTGGTGTTTACTTATCCTTTTACTTCTCTGTGATATAAGCTTTACACTCATAAATTCAAACATTTTTAGAGTCAATAACATTTTTATTACGCTTAACAAAGACCTATTTCATCTTGTTGCATCCTTTATAGAAATGACTGACAATTGGTTGCTGCTGCTGCTGCTAAGTCACTTCAATCATGTCTGACTCTGTGCGACCCCATAGACGGCAGCCCACCAGGCTCCCCCGTCCCTGGGATTCTCTAGGCAAGAACACTGGAGTGGGTTGTCATTTCCTTCTCCAATGCATGAAAGTGAAAAGTGAAAGTGAAGTCGCTCAGTCGTGTCCGACTCTTAGCGACCCCATGGACTGCAGCCTACCAGGCTCCTCCGTCCATGGGATTTTCCAGGCAAGAGTACTGGAGCGGGGTGCCATTGCCTTCTCCAAACAATTGGTTAGGGATCTCATTTTTAACCTTGTAAATGCTTGAGGTCATGTGTGACTTTTGGACTTCCCTTTTACCAATTCAATGGCTCCAATTCTTCTGGCAAATACTAATTTGGCACCTGTTCAGTTATTCTATCTTCTCTGAGCTCTCCAAATCTTTCTTTAACTGTAGTTTTTCAGTTGGTTCAGGATACTCTAGTAAGGATCAGACCTATCAAATATTGTGGATGGACTATTGACCAGGTTTTGCTATTTGTTTTGTTCAGTTGCTAAGTCATGTCCAACTCTTTGAGACCTCATGGACTATAGCCTGCCAGGCTCTTCTGTCCATGGGATTGTCCAGGCAAGGAAACTGCAGTGGGTTGCCATTTCTTTCTCTAGGTTTTGCCATTACCTTCCATTAACATTATTTGCCTGTGTTAGCTTTTGAAAGCAAATCTTTTCTCTCTCCAGAAGCAGCATGGAGTTGAGAAAAGAGAACCAGGTTTCAAGCCGGGAGACCCAACTTTTGAATCTCTATCTCCACCATATACAGGCTGAGTGGCCTTTCATTCATTCATTTAACAAGTATTTATTGAGCCTGCTCATTGCAGGACATGGTTCTGAGCACTAGGGACCGAGTAATGAGCAAAACAAACAAAAACATCCCTACTCTTATGGACTTTACATTCTAGTGGGGAAAGACCACCAACAAACAAAATGAACAAGGAAAATATATGTTATTTTAAATGGTAATAAGTGCTATGGAAAAAAATTAAAAAGGAAAAGAGGATAGGGAGTTTGAGGGCCAGGGGGTACAATTTTAAATAGAGTCAGTAACATCTTTCTTGGCAAGGCCACACCGAGAAGGTGAGAATTGAGTCAAGACCCTAGGATTGTGAAGGCATGAGTAGTGTGGATTTCTGGAGGCAAATGAAAAGCAAATTTCATGGGCTTTTAGGTGGTAAGTGGGCTTGGTGAGGAACAGCCAGGAAGGGAAGTGAATAGAGAGCAGAGCAGAGGCGGGGTTCGCCAGAGAGTGGCTGGGCAGTGACCTGTGATTGAGAAATTAATTTATGACAATTATAACAATACCTATTCTCCGAGCTTTATCTTTTGTATTATTTTTATATTTTTTGGCAGAGCCATGTGTCATGTGGGATCTTAGTTCCCCAACCAAGGATCAAATCCACGTTCCCAGCAGTTGAAACATGGAGTCTTAACCACTGAAGCACCAGGGCAGTTCCTCTCTGAGCTTTAAATAAAATAATATACATGAAAAGTGCCTGCCAAAATACGACATGAGTAGATGGAAGTAAGGTTAGTTGCAAGTCTGTGAATGTCTCTCCAGCAGCAGAATTGTTTTTTCTAACTGTTAGGTAGTTAGAATAGGAAAAAGGAGTCCAGAGTAGTGGTGGCTAAAAGGCAAGGAAGGGGAAAGCGCGCAAAAATAGAACAAAGGAAGGTCCGAGGACCGGAGTGAGGACTTAGGTAAAACAAACAGCACTCCTGGCTAGCCCAATGTACATAGGGCAGGCTCAGGGGGAGGAGAAAAAGACATAAAAAGAGGAGCCAAAACTGGGCCAGGGGGCCTCTTTTCTCTTCATGTCTTTTGCGTCGGCATGCCCTCACACGTCAAGGATGTATTTTCCTTTACTTTCTAAATAAAACTGAGCTGTAACATGGAGCTGTAACACTGATCCGACTGAGGGCTGTAATGCTGATCCATCTACCACTTCAAATTTTTGTTGCAATGAGACAGAACCGAGGAAATTACACACTCCCCTGACATAATGATCTATACTCCCTGGGATTAGAGATATGTCTGTATTTTCTGAAACATCTCAAAAACAAAAAACCATGTGGTTAATGTCAAGTAAGGTGTTGGCTCACATCTCGGAGTTGATGATTTTTGTATCTAAAACATATCAGCAGATTACAAACCCGCCCATTTGTGGCAGAGAAAAGGCTGCCTGGATACCTTCCTTTAACAGAAGCCGAAGGTGAGAGGCATCACTGGAGAATACAAGCCAATTTAATTAATTCAGCAGAACATTTATTCAATGCATGTATATGATGGAGTAATTCTCTCTGCAAAGAGGCTGAACACCTTTCCTGAGACTAGACTTTCCAGACAACATTATAGACTAACCAAAATGGGTTTTTCTCTGTGGGCCATTCTGTTTCTTTACTGAGATACCAAGATTTTAAAGAAGGGGCATAGAGACAATATGACCCTTCAGTAGCTAATCTAGAGACATTTGTCTGAGAACAAAGGTGAAAGAAAACCAGTGGTGCTTCCTGTCCCCAGTTCCAGATTCTAGAGACCATAGTTCAGTTCAGTTCAGTTGCTCAGTCATGTCCGACTCTTTGCAACCCCATGAACTGCAGCACGCCAGGCCTCCCTGTCCATCACCAACTCCCAGAGTTTATCCAAACTCATGTCCACTGAGTCGGTGATGCCATCTAGCCATCTCCTCTGTCATCCCCTTCTCCTTCTGCCTTCAATCTTTCCCAACATCAGAGTCTTTTCAAATGATTCAGCTCTTCGCATCAGGTGGCCAAAATATTGGAGTTTCAGCTTCAACATCAGTCCTTCCAATGAACACCCAGGACTGATTTCCTTTAGGATGGACTGGTTTAATCTCTTTGAAGTCCAAGGGACCCCTAAGAGTCTTCTCAACACCACAGTTCAAAAGCATCAATTGCTATCAATTCCTTCTTGCAGAGGTGCTTGCTTTCTGGTCAGTAGAATAGCATTGCTAATTCTGTTGACAGAATGAGACCTAGGTGGATTGAGTTAATTTTGCTATCATCAATCCATATCATTCTCAGGTCTGTTAAATATTAATACCTCAGGCCAAGGTGACCTCATGTTCTCCAAGAGGTATCCAGGTAACACAGTTCAACTACATCAGCAACTAGAACTAACATAAACATATAGACACACAGAACTGTATTGACAGAGGATGAACTGAACTTAGTTGTATTAGGGAAATAAAATTATTTTATCCTATTTTTCAGTATAATACTTTTGAAATTTAAAAAACTACATATTGGGTTTTTGTAAATGTAGATCACCAAGAAGTATTATTTAATTAATTTGTGTCATAAAACTCCAAACAATATATCCTATAGAGGAGATTGCTTTTTTTTTTTTAATTCAGTTCATCAATATAATATGTAGCCATTAAGATATGTTGGAGAGGACCAACGAGTGACTGAGAGAATGTTCAGGATACATTGTGAAGTGAAAAAACAATGAGTACTATATAGCAACATTAAATATTTTAATATATAAGGACAGAATGAAAATGAAAATGACTAACATATTAAGTATTTACTCTCAGAAGATAAAGTTACAGATGGTTTTAATTTTCTTTGCACTGATCTTTATTTTCAAAAACTTCTACAATGAGTGTATATTATTTTTGTAATAAAAAAATTATTTCAGTTTTGTGTTCATTAAAATTCAGCTGCCTATCAGTTCTAAAAGTCAAATTAAATTTTCTAATTAGGAATACAGATGAAGCAATTGAGAAATCTACTTTCTCTCCTGGAGAAAATGGCTTGAAAAAGGCACACAGTCATGAAGATTTGTGCCACTGCCATTTGACAATGACAAGCACTGATTCCGTGATAGGTACAGTTGTGAGTGCATTGCTTGCATTGCCTCACCTAATCTGCACAACAACCCCATGAAGAAGGTCCCATTATGGAGCCCATTTTAGAGATGAGGAAACAAGAGCAGAAAGGATAAGTAAATTGCCCAAAACTAAAGTTAGGAAGAGGTACAGACCCTGGCAGTGTGGTTCCAAACCTGAGTCCTCACTGTGGTTGGCTGCTCACTACCCCTCTTTGCATCCAGGCAGCCCTTGTCACCTGTTTATCTAGTGGCCTCAACAGTTGCAGCAAGTCTAGCCCTCTCCTCAAAACCCCTGCTTCCCACCTTCCTTCTCCCTTTCAGCATGTCAGGCGAGTTTATGCTCCTCGGCTCTTGTCTCTTCACACCAAGGATTTGGAATGACAGACATTAAAGCCCCCTCGGCGTTTCACAGCTCTCGGTCTTTGACAGACCATGTTGTAGCTCTCAGGTCTCAAACAGACTGTGTTATAGCTCTTAGACAAATCAGTGTTACAGCTCAGTGTTACAGTTATATTTTATTTAGAAGATAGCAGGCCAATCCATCTTCGAAATGTGAGGGCACATCCATCCAAAGATGCGAAGAGAAGATTGCCCCAGCACGGAGTGGGAACAGCGTACACACTCGGGGGCGGGGGGAGAGAGAGAGAGTCCTTTGGCTCCTCTTTTATCTGTTTTTTTATTCCCCCTGGGCCTGCCCTATGCAAATTGGGCTTAGTCAGGAGTGCTGTTCTACCTGAAGTCCTCACTCAGGTCCTCGGACCTTCCTTTGTTCTATTTTCGTGGGCTTTTCCCTTCCTTGTCTTTTAGCCACCGCCACTTTGGACTCCTTTTCCCTATTCTAACTACCTAACAAGCAGCTGCTATCATTTTAGAGAAGAGGAACTTCCTGGACTTTCCTGACAGAGCACTAGATAAGAATCCACCTGCCAGTGCAGGGGACTCAGGTTCAATCCCTGGTCTGGGGAAGATTCCACATGTCGCAGAGCAACTAAGCCTCTGTGCCACAGCTACTAAGCCCGTGTGCTGCAACAGCTGAAGCCCGCTTGCCTGGAGCCTACACTCTGCAACAAGAGAAGCCATCACAGTGAGAAACCTGAGCACTGCAACAGAGTAGCCCAGCCTTGTCTCAACTAGAGAAAAGCCCACACAAAGCAATGAAGACCTAGTGCAGTCAAAAATAAAAGTAAATAAATAAGGAGCTTCCTGCATTCTCCCCTAAACTTATCTATTCTCTTTAAAAAGGAGCAACTATATGATTGCAATATTTGGAACATACTAAAAAAAAGCATTCATTATTTATCTGAAATTCAAATGTAACTGAGTGAGTGGCCTGTGTTTTGGGCAACCCTACTCAGAGAAGATTCTCAACTATCTTTCCTCCAAAGAAAACACATCAAATCTTAATTCCTCATCCCTCTCCAACAACCAATCATCAAGCCAGGTGATGCCTATCACATGTACCACATCCACATCTCCCAAGGTAAGCTTTATGACAACAAACCACATCTGCCCTTGACCTCTGTGTTTGAAGCTGTCAGGATCTGGCCTTGTAGCTGATGGAGGCTGACCCAGGGGATTATTTCAACCTCCACTTCTGAACTCACAGCCTGTCCACTGTTCTAACCAAGTTGCAGCTGCCTTCCATTTGTGGCAGTGTCAATATCTCAGGAGACCTCTGGTCATAGGTTGCCCTTGGTTTCCTCTGGATATTTCAGACAAGGCCTCTGCCTGACTCAGTACTTCTCCACCATAACCCTGGCATTCCTTGTTGTTGTTCAATCTCTCAGTCATATCAGACTCTTTGTGATCCAGTAGACTGCAGCACACCAGTCTTCCCAGTCCTTGAACATCTCCCTGAGCTGGCTCAAACTCATGTCCATTGAGTCGCTGATGCCATCCAACCATCTCATCCTCTGTTGTCCCCTTCTCCTCCAGCCTGCAATCTTTCCCAGCATCAGGGTCTTTTCCGATGAGGCAGTTCAGACTGCCCTCCACCCAGCCCCACCTCCTTCCCAGGAGATCACCTCTGCTGGTAATTTATTTGTATCCTTCTTTTATGATTTTTGAAAGTATATGTAAATCCTTTTGAGGTACTTGAATCTCTGTGTCTATTGTTAGTTGTAAAAGTCCCCACTGATCACATAAATACTCATTATGGGGAAAGGGAAGTTTTAAAATAGGGGAGCAATGGTATTTGTCATAAACTAGTCCAGCAGCAGGGAAAACCCCAGGCCATTTTTAGATCTCTGAGAGCAGGACAGGGATGACTTAAGGTAACTGGCCAGAGGCTGGGAGTGGACAAAGAAAGGAAGTCCAGAACAATAGGGTCACTCCACCTCTGCCCTTCTGGAGGTGGGGCCACTATAGTCAGTGTAGAGTCAGCCTAATTAATGTAATTTAGGGATTAGAAAGTTACCAGGGTTAAAATATTAAGTCATTACCTTGAATTCTAAGAGAATATGGTGAGAAGAGTGGAAAAGTCTCTGTGTTGGATGCTTCTTTAGATCCAAACACTGCACTGGAGTTAGAAAAGGACACAGAAGATGGTGCCACTTAAGTTATTTTGCTGCTTATAATTATAATAGGGTTAAAAACATATGGGCATCATAGAACCCTTTCATTTAGAAAGTTGCTTTCTGCATCATTTTTTATTATCAGCCTATTTTTCCAAAATATTAATTTATTCTCCTGATAGGGAAAAAAAAAGAAAAAGACTGAATTTTACCCTGTTCAAGCTAGGAGATGTATCTAGAGAGTTGGGAAATTCCTAATGTGGGCCTCTGATTTAATGGGGAAAGTCTGATACTGGGACTCTAGTCTTTACCAGCTGCTACATGATCTCTCACTTAATTGCTCAATGCTTCATTTGTCTCACCTGTAAAATGAGACTACATATAAGGGATTTCTATCATCCTATGGCTTGAAAATCTATTAGTTGAATCCATCTCGTTAATATTAAGACTGTCAGCCTGAATCATATACTCAAAATGAAGTGGAGACTTGGATCAATTGTATGGATCATTCTGGAAAAAAATGAAAAGTAAGTTGGACCTCAATTAGATATATTTCAGGCCAAATTATTTATTCTGTTTTACTTTTCTGGGCCTAGAAGACAGAATCCTACCAGATGGATCGAGGCAACTGGCTTTCTCAGATTCATTCTCAGCTCACCTAGGTGGGCCCCTCAGAGATTCAAACACTCATACCTAAAAATGCCAGGCATAGTTTTGCTCTCTAGGTGCTGGAAAGACAAAGATGTTCTTAAGATATCACACGTAGTGTCTACCACCATTTAGCTAACCAGCCCTTCTCTTACTTTATAAAGTGCCTAAAGAGTCACGTGGAGACCTCTTAAAATGCAGCTTCTGACTCTTTAGGTCTGGGATGAGGCGCATGCATTTCTAACAAGCTCCAAGGTGATGCTGATGCTGCTGGTCTGTGTTTCAGACTTGAAGAAGCAAGGGGCTAAACCACTAGTCTCTTGCTGTCTTTCATGATCCTCTGTTTCAAATGCAAGCTATTTTTCATGAAAAATAACAAAAGCTTTAACTGACAAAACCAATGCTACTTTCAGATAGTATTTGTGAAATAAAGCCAGAATTAAAGTTATTCCTAAAAGAAATGTGCTGGGTCTGGATGCCTAACACTTTGCTAATAGGTTAGGAAACTTGCAAGTGTGTTCCTTTTTCTTTCTATCTGTAGACGGACACTTTATACAAAGGCAAAGATTTATTAATAAATGTAAATCCCTTGACCCCCAAATCCTTTGACTTCCCTGGTGGCTCAGCTGATAAAGAATTTGCCTGCAATATGGGAGACGTGAGTTTGATCCCTGGGTTGAGAAGATCCCCTGGAGAAGGGATCAGCTACCCATTCCAATATTCTGGCCCAGAGAATTCCATGGACTGGAATCCATGGGGTCTCATAGGGTCGGACATGACTGAGCAACTTTCAATTTTACTTTCTGACCCCAAAAAAGATTTAAGGAAGTAAGTTGTGAAATAACCTGCATTAAAGTCCTTAGCCTCATGTCTAGGACTTACAAGATACCTAACCAAAAGACACATAACCAAGCAAGGTAAAAGATACAAAGGTGCATTTCATGGATGGGAAATACTGAAAGATAATAAATATTAGAAAAGATACATAACTTCATTGGTAATCTGAGAACTGAAAATTCAAACCACAGTGAAACACTACTTTGTAAATTTCAGATTGGTAAAAAGAAAAAATTATTTAATAGCACATGCTGGTGAGGATACATTTGTTATACACTGCTTACAGAATTTAACCCCTTCATGGATCACAGCCTTGTTGTGGCAAAGGGGCTTGGGTAACTCAATGAAGCTATGAGCCATGCTATGCAGGGCCACCCAAGATGGACAGGTCATAGTGAAGAGTTCTGACAAAATGTGGTCTGCTGGAGGGGGAAATGGGAACCCATTCCAATATTCCTACTTGGAGAACCCCATGAACAGTATGAAAAGGCAAAAAGATATGACACTGGAAGATGAACCCCCCAGGTTGGAAGAGGTCCTATATGCTTCCGGAGAAGAGTGGATGGTGATTACTAAGAGCTTCAGGGAGAATGAAGGCGCTGGGCCAAAACAGAAACGATGCTCAGTTATGGATGTGTCTGGTGGTGAAAGTAAAATCCAGTGCTATAAAGAAAAATAATGCATAGGAACTAGGGGTGTTAGGTCTATAAGTCAAGGTAAATTAGATGTGGTCAAGCAGGAGATAGCAAGACTAAATATAGACATCTTAGGAATCAGTGAACTAAAATGGACAAGAATTGGTGAATTTAATTCAGATGACCATTACATCTACTACTGTGGGTAAAAATCCCTCAGAAGAAATGGAGCAGCCCTGATGAGAGAGTCTGAAATGCAGTGCATGCTAAGTCACTTCAGTCATCTCTGACTCTTTGCAACCCTATGGACCATAGACCACCAGGCTCCTGTGTCCATGGGATTCTCCAGGCAAGAATACTGGAGTGGGTTGCCATGCCCTCCTCCAGGGGATCTTCCCAACCCAGGGATCAGTTGGATTCTCTTATGTTTCCTGCATTGGCAGGAGGGGTTCTTTACCACTAGTGCCACCTGGGGACTCCAGAAATGCAGTATTTGGGTGCAGTCTCAAAAACAACAGAATGATCTCAGTTTGTTTCCAAGGCAAAACAATTAGCATCACAGTAATCCAAGTCTATGGCCCAATCACTGATGCTGAAGAAGCTGAAATTGACAGGTTCTATGAAGACCTACAAGACCTTCTAGAACTAACACCAAAAAAAGATATCCTTTTCATCATAGGGGAATGGAATGCAAAAGCAGAAAGTCAAGGGATACCCGAAATAACAGCTTGGCCTTGGAGTACAAAAGGAAGCAGGGAAAAAGCTAACAGAGTTTTGTCAAGAGAACATGCTGTTCATAGCAAACACCATTTTGCAACAACACAAGAGACAACTCTACACGTGGACATCACCAGATGGTCAATAATGAAATCAGATTGATTTTGTTCTTTGCAGCCAAAGATGGAGAAGCTGAAGACAGTCAGCAAAAACGAGACATGGAGCTGACTGTACTTCAGATCATGAGCTCCTTATTGTAAAATTCAGGCTTAAATTGAAGAAAGTAGGGAAAACCACTAGGTCATTCAGGTATGTCCTAAATCAAATCCCTTACGATACATAAATACAGTGGAGGTGACAAATAGACTCACGGGATTAGATCTGTTAGACAGAGTGCCTAAAGAACTATGGATGGAGGTTCGTAACATTGCACAGAAGACAGTGACCAAAATCTTCCCAAAGAAAAAGAAATGCAAGAAGGCAAAGTGGTTGTCTGAGGAGGCGTTACAAAGAGCTGAGGAAAGAAGAGAAAAGAAAGGCAAGGGAGAAAGCGAAAGATACAGTCAACTGAATGCAGAGTTCCAGAGACTAGTGAGGAGAAATAAGAAAGCCCTCTTAAGTGTACAATGCAAAGAGTTAGAGGAAAACAGTAGAATGAGAAAGACTAGATCTCCTCAAGAAAATTGGAGATATCAAGGGAACATTTCATGCAAGGGTAGGCATGACAAAGGACAGAAACAGTAAGGACTTTACAGAAACAGAAGAGATTAAGAAGGAGTGGCAAGAATTCACAGAAGAATTATACCAAAAATTTTTTTCTTAATGACCCAAATAACCTGATGGCGTGGTCACTCACCTAGAGCCAGACATTCTGGAGTGTGAACTCAAATGGACCTTAGGAAGGATTACTACAAACAGAGCTGGTGGAAGTGATGGAATTCCAGCTGAGCTACTTCAAATCAAAAAGATGATGCTGTTAAAGCGCTATACTCAATATGTCAGCAAATTTGGAAAACTCACCAGTGGCCACAGGACTGGAAAAGGCCAGTTTTCACTCCAATCCCAAAGAAAGGTTATGCCAAAGAATTTTCAAACTAACATAAAACTGTGCTCATTTCACATGCAAGGAAGATTATGCTCAAAATTCTCCAAGTTAGGCTTCAGTTCAACTCATAACAATCACTCAGTCATGTCTGACTCTTTGTGACCCCATGGACTGCAGCATGCCAGGCTTCCCTGTCCATCTCCAACTCCCAGAGCTTGCTCAAACTGATGTCCATTGAGACGGTGATGCCATCTAACCATCTCACCCTCTGTCATCCCCTTCTTCTCCTGCCTTCAATCTTTCCCAGCATCAGGGTCTTTCCAATGAGTCAGTTTTTCACATCAGGTGGTCAAAATATTGGAGTTTCAGCTTCAGAATCAGTCTTTGCAATGAATATTCAGGACTGATTTCCTTTAGGATGGACTGGTTTGATCTTGCAGTCCAAGGGACTCTCAAGAGTCTTCACCAACACCACAGTTGAAAAGCATCAATTCTTCAGTGCTCAGCTTTCTTTATAGGCCAACTCTCACATCCATACATGACTACTGGAAAAACTATAGCTTTGACTAGATGAACCTTTGTCACAAAGTAATATCTCTGCTTTTTAATATGCTGTCTAGATTGGTCTTAGCTTTTCTTCCAAGGAGCAAGCATCTTTTAATTTTGTGGCTACAGTCACCATTTGCAGTGATTTTGGAACCCAAGAAAATAACGTCTGTCACTGTTTCCATTGTTTCCCCATTCATTTGCTGTGAAGTGATTGGACCACATGCCATGATCTTAATTTTTGAATGTTGAGTTTTAAGCTGGGTTTTTCACTCTCCTCTTTCACTTTAATCAAGAGGCTCTTTAGTTCTTTGCTTTCTGCCATAAGGGTGGTGTCATCTGCATATCTGAGGTTATTGATATTTCTCCCAGCAATCTTGATTTCAACTTATGCTTCATCCAGCCCGGCATTTCTCATTATGTACTCCACAAGTTAAATAAGCAGGGTGATAATATACAGCCTTGATAAACTCCTTTTTCCAGTTTGGAACCAGTCTGTTGTTCCATGTTCACTTCTAACTGTTGCTTCTTGACCTGCATACAGATTTCTCAGGAGGCAGGTCAAGTGGTCTGGTGTTCCTATCTCTTGAAAATTTTCCACAATTTGTTGTGATCCACACAAAGGCTTTGGTGTAGTCAATAAAGCAGAGGTAGATGTTTTTCTGGAATTCTGTAGCTTTTTCTTTGATCCAACAGATGTTGGCAATTTGATCTCTGGTTCCCCTGCCTTTTCTAAATCCGTGACCATCTGGAAGTTCACGGCTCACATACTTTTGAAGCCTGGCTTGGAGAATTTTGAGCATTACTTTGCTAGTGTATGAGATGAGTGCAATTGTGTGGTAGTTTGAACATTCTTTGGCATTGCCTTTCTTTGGGATTGGAATGCAAGCTAACCTTTTCCAGTCCTGTGGCCACTGCTTAGTTTTCCAAATTTGCTAATGTATTGAGTACAGCACTTTCACAGCATCATCTTTTTGGATTTGAAATACCTCAACTGGAATTCCATCACCTCCACTAGCTTTGTTTGTGGTCATGCTTCCTAAGGCCCACTTGACTACACATTCCAGAATATCTGGCTCTAGGTGAGTGATCACACCATCATGATTATCTGGGTCATGAAGATCTTTTTTGTATAGTTCTGTGTATTCTTGCCACCTCTTCTTAATATCTACTGCTTCTGTTAGGTCCATACCATTTCTGTCCTTCATTGTGCCCATCTTTGTTTGAAATATTCCCTTGATACCTCTAATTTTCTTGAAGAGATGTCTAGTCTTTCCCATTCTGTTGTTTTCCTCTATCTCTTTGCATTGATCACTGAAGAAGGCTTTCTTATCTCTCCTTGCTATTCTTTGAAACTCTGCATTCAGATGGGTATATCTTCCCTTTTCTCTTTTGCCTTTCGCTTCTCTTCTTTTCTCAGCTATTTGTAAAGCCTCCTCAGACAACAATTTTGCCTTTTTGCATTTCTTTTTCTTGGGGATGGTTTGATCACTGCCTCCTGTACAATATCATAAGCCTCCACCCATAGTTCTTCATGCACTCTATCAGGTCTAATCTCTTGAATCTATTTGTCACTTCCACTGTATAATCATAAGGGATTTTATTTAGGTCATACCTGAATGGCCTAGTGGTTTTCCATACTTTCTCCTATTTAAGTCTGAATTTGGCAATAAAGAGTTCATGATCTGAGCCACAGTCAGCTCCTGGTCTTGTTTTTGTTGACTGTATAGAGCTTCTCCATCTTCTGCTGCAAAGAATATAATCAATCTGATTTTGGTATTGACACCATTTGGTGATGTCCATGTATAGAGTTGTCTCTCATGTTGTTGGAAGAGGGTGTCTGCTATGACCAGTGTGTTCTCTTGACAAAGCTGTTAGCCTTTGCCCTGCTTCATTTTGTACTCCAAGGCCAAACTTGCCCATTACTCCACGTATCTCTTGACTTCCTACTTTTACATTCCAGTCCCCTATGATGAAAAAGACATCTTTTTGGGTGTTAGTTCTAGAAGGTCTTGTAGGTCTTCATAGAACCGTTCAACTTCAACTTCTTCAGCATTGGTGGTTGGGGCATAGACTTGGATTACTGTGATATTGAATGGTTTACCTTGGAAATGAATAGAGATCTTTCTGTTGTTTTTGAGATTGCACCCAAGTACTGCATTTCAGACTCTTTTGTTGACTATGAGGGCTACTCCATTTCTTTAAGGGATTCCTCCCCACAGTAGTAGATACAATGGTCATCTGAATTAAATCCGCCTATTCCAGTCCATTTTGGTTCACTGATTCCTAAAATATTGCTGTTCACTTGACATCTCCTGTTTGACCACTTCCAATTTACCTTGATTCATGGACCCAACATGCACTATTGTTCTTTACAGCATCAGAGTTTACTTCCATCACCAGTCACATCCACAGCTGGGCACTATCTTTGCTTTGGCTCTGTCTCTTCATTCTCTCTGGAGTTATCTCTCCACTCTTCTCCAGTAGCATATTGGGCACCTACTGACCTGGGAAGTTCATCTTTCACTGTCCTATCTTTTTGCCTTTTCATCCTGTTGATGGGGTTCTCAAGGCAAGAATACTGAAGTGATTTGCCATTCCTTCTCCAGTGGACCACGTTCTGTCAGAACTCTCCACCATGATCCATCTGTCTTGGGTGGCCCTACATGGCATGGCTCATAGTTGCATTGAGTTAGATAAGGCTGTGATCCATGTGATCAGTTTGATTAGTTTTCTGTGATGGTGATTTTCATTCTGTCTCCTCTCTGATGAATAAGCTGTCTGGGTCCTGGTTTTGTCTGAACCCTCCGAGCATCTCTGGGGGGAATGGGGTATGATTGTAAACCTGATTTCACCCCTCCTACCATCTTGCTGAGGCTTCTTTGCCTTTGGATGTGGGGTATCTTTTCTTTTTTTTGGGGGGGGGGTATCTTTTTTGGTGGGATCCAACATTCTCCTGTTGATGGTTGTTCAGCAGCAAGTTGCAATTTTGGAGTTCTCGCAGGAGAAGATGAGTGCACATCCTTCTACTCTGCCATCTAGGGCCCATTCTTCAACAGCATGTAAACCGAGAACTTCCAGATGCACAAGCTGGATTTAGAAAAGGCTGAGGACCCAGAGATCAAATTGCCAACATTCGCTGGATCATAGATAAACATTGCCAGGAGAAATATCAACTACCTCAGATATGCATGTGATAACACTCTAATGGCAGCAAGTGAAGAGGAAATAATGAACCTCCTGATGAGGGCAAAAGAGGACAGTGAAAAAGCTGGCTTGAAGTCAATGTTCAGAAAACTAACATCGTGGCAACTTGTCCCATTACTTCATGGCAAATGGGAAAAAAGTGGAAGCAGTGACAAATTTTATTTTCTTGGGCTCCAAAATCACTGTGGACAGTGACAACAGCCATGAAATTAAAAGACACTTGCTCCTTGGAAGGAAAGGAGCAAACGTAGACAGCATATTAAAAAGCAGAGTCATAACTTTGCTGACAAAGATCTGTATAATCAAAGCTATGGCTTTGCCAGTAGTCATGTACAGATGTGAGAGTTAGATCATTAAAAAGGCTGAGTATGGAACAATTGATGCTTTAGAATTGTCATGCTAGGGAAGATTCTTGAAGAGTTCCTTGGACTACAAGGAGATCAAACCAGTCAATCCTAAAGGAAATCAACACTATATATTCATTGGAAGGACTGATGCTGAAGCTGAAGCTCCAATACTTTGGCCACCTGATTCAAAGAGCCAACTAATTGGAAAAGACCCTGGTGCTGGGAAAGATTGAAGGCATAAGTAGAAGGTGGCAACAGAGGACAAGATGGTTAGATAACATCATTGATGCAATGGACATGAATTTGAGTAAACTCTGGAAGATAGTGGAGGACAGAGAAGTCTGGCATGCTGCTGTCCATGGGGTTGCAATGAGGTGGACACGACTTAGTGACTGAACAACAACAACAAATAGAATTTAAGTTGGTATAATTAATTTGAAAACAATTAGGTATTATCTGATAAAGTTGACAAATAATATCCAACCACCTAGTGATTAAAATCAAAACTGGAAATCTGAGAAAAACTCTTCCACTATATACCAGTAGACATGCTCTAAGTCGATGGTATCAATGCTCTTAAGAGTGAAAAATGAAAACAACCCAAATGCTCTTTCATAGTAGAATGGACAGGTAGTTTTATCCTGATGTGATTGAAAATTAAGCACTATAGTTACATATATTATCATGGATGAATCTCACAAACAATGTTGGGGCACGTAAAATGTGAAAAATGCAATGAAAGCATGAGACATTTAATACATATATATATGTGTCATAAAACTGAAGGAAAATAAGAGAGTGATGACTACAAAAATCAGAGTAATGATTATATTGAAATAAAGAGAGGAACAAAACTGAGGTTGGGCACTATGAGAGCTTCAAATATTGACAAGGATTGATTTCTGTTTTTCAGCTCACTGATGAAATGTCAGTTATCCTCAAGGCTATCTAGGCAAGATCTCATTCCAGAATTCAGCTCCTAGTTACAGCACAATGACTCTCAAATCTCTGACTCTAGCACCTCTCTGTTGAAATCTAGATTTGTTTGCTTGGTTTTTCTTTGTTTTTTGCTTCTTCCTATCTTCATTATCAAAGACAAAGTGTTCAATATTAAAGTTACTACGTGATTTCCCTGGTGGTCCAGTGGTTAAGACTCTGCACTCCCAACGGAGGGGGCAGAGATTTGATTCCTGTTTTGGGAAATAAGATCCTATATGCTGCACGTCATTGCCAAAAAATTTTTTAAATAAAAGTTATTATCCTCACTTACCAGTCTATGTTCCTTTCCTGTTGTCTGAGGCTGGACATTTAGTCATCCAACCTCTGTCTACATCATAACGAATTCTTGTGTTATCTGTCTCAGTTAAGGATGCCATTAATCCTATCACCCACACCAGAATTGTGAAGGTCATGTTTAATTCCTCAACCCTACCTCGACTCAAGTTCTCTCATCTAGAGATCTCTCAGATCTCTGCCTTCATTTCCAATCTTATCACCACTATTATGTGTTATGTGCTCAATCTCAGACTATTGGCATCACTTCCTACTTTTTCTTCCCACCTCTGATCTCTCTTTCTCCAATTTTCCCCTCTATCCTCTTTAGCCAATAACTTTTCTAAAATGAAATCCAATCTTGTTCCTTGCCTAGAAATCTTAAACAGCTCCTCATTTCCAGGATGAAAAGCATACCCTTTGTCATTAAAGAGGGCATTTTAACCTTACAATCATTAATACTAGTAACTAACATTTAGTCAGTACTTACTTTGGGTCGAGCATCAATCAAAATGTTTTACATTTATTAACTTGTCCTCCCAACAACCCTATTAGACAGGTATTTTTATTAAGTGCTTGGCCCATAGCGGCTGATCAATAAATACTGCTGAATGAATGCATTCTTCTTTTACAGATGGGGTGACAAAGCTGAGGCTTAGGATGTTGAGTCATCCAAGATTTTATAGCTGCTGCTGCTGCTAAGTCACTTCAGTCGTGTCCAACTCTGTGACACCCCATAGACGACAGCCCACCAGGCTCCTCCGTCCCTGGGATTCTCCAGGCAAGAACACTGGAGCGCATTGCCATTTCCTTTTCCAATGCATGCATGCATGCTAAGTCACTTCAATTGTGTCTGACTCTGTGCGACCCTATGGATGGCAGCCCACCAGGCTCCTTTGTCCATGGGATTCTCTAGGCAAGAATACTGGAGTGGGTTGCCATTTCCTTCTGCAGATTTTATAGCTAGAAAATAGTAAATTAGTTACACAGGGCAGTCTGACTCCAGGGCCTAAATGTCATCCATTATGCCACAAGTATCTTTGAAATTGGGCTCTTTGGGTACAGATGGAGTGAGGGGAGGTGACAGGCAAGCACACAGCCCCAGCAGAGGCCCCACTGTCTTGTCTCTGGATTCCTTTGCTGGGAAGATGGGAGCTCTGCTTCACCAGGAAAGGGTAAGTGAGAACTCCAGGAAAACACACACACATAAAGTTCATTCCAACGTTCATGTCTGTGCAGGCATTTGGTAAAGATCACCTGTAAGTATCACAGTTCCTATAGAGTCTTGCCTGTCAAAATCATAACAAGCAACACACAACCTTCACTTTGCAAAGAAAAAAAATTAATAATAAATAAATAAATAAATAAAGTTGAGCCCTAACCTACTTTTCTGGCCTCATCTCAGGATACTTCCTAGTGTCCTTTTTCTATCCTAATGACTGTTCTCAGAATTTATGAATCCATGCTTGTCCAGCTTTATTCATTCAGCTCTTGGCTCTGGAAAACCTTTCTCTTCTCCCCTCTTGGTCAGGGTAGCCCTTCTCAACCTTCAATATCCAACTTTCTTCTGTTGTCCTATGAGAAGCCCTCCTTTACCTGGAGGCTGAATTACTCGCTCTCTTTCTGCTCCCATAGCACTTTATTTGTGCTTTTAATTACAGACACTCTAACACTGTATTATGATTTATTTATGTGTCTGTACCTTCCTAGGTTGCATTCTCCTTCAGGGCAGGCACTGGGTTTCATTCATGTTTGTATCCCTAGCCTGCCATGTAATCAAGATTCAATAAATATTTGTTAATGAATTAATGGATGTCTTTGATTTGACTTTACAAAAGATACAGGAAGCATTTCTTTGAAAAGACATTTCCTATAGTCACCTTTTTATAAAAGCTAAGAGTATAAGATTAAATCTTAATTTATCAAGGGCCCTTGGCAGGAAACTATTTCAATATCAACAAGTATCTTGCTTTTTGACATTACTTAATATGAGAGTGCCAAGGACCAGTTACAAAGACAAATCATAAGTGTACTGTAATGGAGGGGGCTGAACAAATAAATAGGAATGATTTGCTGATACTTACAATCCAGGGAATGAAGCCTAGGGAAGTAGGAATGAAGCCTAGGGAAGGCTCTTCCAAAAGAGCCTCAAATATTTTCACTTATTTTTTTTAAACTTTAGACAAAGGATTTGGGAATTAAGAAAACATATTACTGGGCACCCCATGCTAAGTTTATTTTTATGATTTCCAGTTCAAATGCCTTCTCAAAAACACTAAGGACTTCTAGTCCCTTATTGTGGATTATGTGTCATCTTTTCTTTGTCTATGAGGTGTAGATAACAGCGAGTTCAGTTTCTGAGACCAGTCATTTAGTAGGTTATTTGGATCCCTGGGTCTCTGAAAATTGTTAATTTCTGCTAACCCGTCTTACTAACTACTAGCTTCAAGAGAGATGCGTCTGACTCATCAGCAGATCCAGAAGTTGGGCCATCCTTTTCATTGTTGTCCTTATATAATACTTTACAATTATTCCAATATTATTTTCAGTAACTATGTTAAGTCTTTTCACCTTCTCTCTCCCCACCTTTCTCTGTGTAACTAAAAGCATCAGTTATAAAAACTCTGAAAGGAACCTTCTCTCCATTCCATTTCACAAATGTGACCCAAAGCATAGTAATTTTAAAGTTTTTTTTTTTTAAGCTCCAAAAGAACTATATGCATAGAGATTTCTTCTAGCTTTTTGTCCCTGCTTCTTTGGTAAATTTAAGTTGCTTGTCAAAGGAGCCAGCATAAAGAAAAGAACGTTTGGGTCCATGGGCCTAGGAGCGTCACAGAAGTGCCCACAAACAGACAGGAGCCTTCATGGTGACTCAATCAAATTGTTGAGTTATAACTGACTGAGTGAAAGGCTAGTAAGCCACAGCGATTCAAGATTCAGAGAGAGAGGATGATTAATAGTGCAAAGCCCAAGACAACAGGAGTGGGGTGTGTGATCCACAGCATAGGTGGAAAAAATAGCCTTAATAGGTGGAAAGGAGGGGTGTTATTTTGGAGGCAGGAAGTTGGGGGAGTTCCTTTTAAAGCTTTCTGTTTTCACTAAAGTAGGAGGTGAGGTCATTCTTTAAGGGTGAGGCAGGAGGGTCAGAGATTTGTGGAGGTTTGAAAAGGCAGTTGTAGAGAATGGGAAACACTGCTTAGCCTGGCTGCCCAGAGGGCCCCTTTGCAGGTGGAACCACAAGAAGGCAAGGGAACTAAGAGCTCCAGGCTGAAACAGGGAGGAATGAAGGCAGAAAGAAATTGGCTCAAAGGGAGGGAGAGAGAGAAGAGGAGGTCAAAGGACTCACGTCTGAGGAGCAACTGAGGAAAGGGCAGCGTGGGGGAAAGGCTTTGGCCCAAAAGTGGGATCCAAATCATCATTATCATTTGAAGTGTAAGAAACACTATCAGATTGAAACAAAATTAAATATACTGTAATTTTATAATCCTGCATTTGAGCATTTGTTTTATTTGTAGATTGTGGTTTTCAAACATTTTTTTAAAAGAAATTTTATACAGACCCACTTGGTTGGATACAGAGTGGATGATCTAGAGCCCACCTACCCTCTGCCAGCCTTATGCCCCCCACAGCAGTCCCTGGGATGCTTTCACTGTCTCCCTGGACTCCTGAGACCATGGTTTAAATATCATTGTTATTCAAGTTTTAAGGCTGAAAAAACATTTACATAGAATGAACACAATCCTGACCTTGTTCTGATAAGGTCACATATTTACTGTCAAAGTCATGATATCTTCTCAAGAGCACATTTCTATATTTTCCACAGTGGACGTGTGTTACACTTAGAGTTCATTTTACCTGGACTCAAATGGATTCTGGGACTTCCCTGGCAGGTCAGTGGTTAGGACTCCACGCTTCTACTGCAGGGGTTGTGGGTTCAATCCCTGGGCAGGGAACTAGGATCCTGCATGTGGCACTGCTTGGCCAAAAAAAAAAAAAGAATTCTGGATTCAATAAGGCACCAAAACCTACAAAAAGAATTAGTATTTGGGAAATCCCCCCCAGATATGGAAAAATTCCTCCCCAGCTATGGGAAAGAAACAGGTAACTTCTATACTATTAGTACTATCAGACAGAAAGTAAGTTTTCTGTCTGAACTGTTTCCTTCTTATTTAAAATATTAGAAAATAAGACTAGTCCTTTACTTCCTATGTCCCAAATGTAAAATATTTTGCACACAGGTTAAAGAATTAAACATAAAAAGTTGTAATATATAATTAGAAAAAAAAATGTGAGAAAAAATTTATATAAACTTATGGTTAAAAAGACCTAAAAACTTGGAAAAGTCAGAAGCCCAAAAAAGAAAAGAACAGACATATATGACTACAGAAAAGGATGAATAATAACAATAATGAACAAGGCCCAAAGCCATAATCAAAATCCTGCTAAAAATATTTGCAACACACATGGCAGCATTTTTGAACAATATTCTATCAATATCTATAAACTTTCTTAAATAATATTAAATGCAAAAATATATTTTTAAATTTAAAAGTGATCAAATCTATAGAAAAGTTTCACAATTTCATTCCTAGTGAGATGTTTTGCCCTTGAATTAGAACAACAAAAAACACAGCAGTAAGGTGGGGAAACAGACAAATAAACAAACAAATAAGATGCTCTAATGGATTTAACCTAAGTAGGGAGTTATTATGAACACAAAGGTGGAGAAGGTAAACCAGTTTGATCAATAAGGAAAGGCTACTCAAAGGAGGTAATATTTAGGGTGCTCCTTACAGATGAGTAGAAGTTAGATAGATGGATAGTATTCTAATCAGAGGAAGCAACATTCGTTCATTTATTTATTCATTCCAAGTTACAGGGCTTACTATGTGCTGGTCAGTGGGCTCTGGAAATAGATCAGTAAACAAAGAGTCAAGTCTGTGCCCTCCTGGGGGGAAAGATAATTAACAAGTAGGCGCATAAATGTATAACTGACAAACAGGATAAAGGATGAGAGAGGGTCTAAGGTGGTGTGTGCCATTTTAGATAAGATGGTGAAGAGAAGCACTCTCTAAGGAGATAACATTTGAGCAGAGACTTGAGTGAAGTAAGGGAGAAAGTGTGGAAGGAGGACAACAGCAAGTGCAAAGGCCCTGTGATGGGTAGTGGGGACAGAACTGTGTGAGTGGGAGACAAATACAGCAGAGGATTAAATTAGAGAAATATGCAAGGGGAGATCACGTAGAGCCTAGCATTCATAAGCATGGGACTTTGATGGGATCACCAAGCACGTGAATAGAGTTAGAAGTCTCACAAGTGAGCTGGGAAATCCTAATATTTAGGGATCTGGAAAAAGAGAAAGACCCAGAAAAAGAAACTAAAATAAGAGAAAAACCAGAAATGAATGATGTTTCAGAAGTTTAGTGGGTGTTTTAAGATAAAGTTATTTACTGTACCAAAATGTAAGGAGTGAGAAACCCTAGAAAGTTCAAGGAACAGGGAACAGATCAGGATAGAGGGACAAATTCTGGACAGGGCAATGGCATGAGAGGATGGTCACAAAGCAACGTTCTCAGTCACTACTTTGACAATAATATTAACAAGAAGGCCTTAAACATAATACAAAACAAATGTAGAGTAATCTTAAAAACGTACTTTTACAAAAAAACAAAAAACAAAAACGTACTTTTACATACATAGGATGAGTTGGCTCTGTCAGCGACACTATGCAGGAAAACCTAAATTAATAGGTGAGGAATTTGGGGCTCAAAGTCAGGGGAAACGTGACCATTTAAAAGATACAATGACCAATGACACAGTTAGGTCACCCCTTCTCTGATTCCACCTGCAGTGCCCTTTCTGCTACCTCTGCCTACCTCCTCTTAATGTTACAACATCCAAAGTAGGCATAAATCTGATAAACAACTTATTTTTCTAGATTTGTTTTTCTCATAAAAATTTCCTTAAACAATTCTATCTATTTTTAAATCTATTAACAAATCAAGAATAAAATCAACCCATAAGAGTCCTGATACAGGTAACACTGAAAGAGATGAATCTGTCACCATGAGGCTTTATTCCTAGAGGCTAACTGGGGTCAGAACCTAATAGATTCAGCAGATGGAGCTTTCTCTCTCTCAGATGTCATGGAAGTCAAAACACTCTACTTTTTCAGTGGGTTTTTACCATATATTTTACTGAGTTATTGAATGTTTTAGCAATCAGAGACAGTGCTTAGAGACTTGAAAAAAAAGTAAACTTGGGAATTCCCTGGGGGTCCAGTGGGTAGGACCCCATGCTTTCACTGCCAAGGGTAGGGGTTCAATCCTTGGTCAGGAAACAAAGATCCCACAAGACACCTGGTGAGGCCAAAACAAATAAATAAACAAAAATTTTAAAAATTAGAAAGCATGAATTTGATGTTTCTAAATATTTCCTCATTTATTGAAAATTGGATGAAGCACAAGCTGGAATCAAGATTGCTGGGAGACATATCAATAACCTCAGCTACGCAGATGACACTACCCTTATGGCAAAAAGTGAAGAGACATTAAACAGCCTCTTGATGAAGGTGAAAGAGGAGAGTCAAAAAGCTGGCTTTAATCTCAATATTCAAAAAATGAAGATCATGGCATCTGGTCCCATCACTTCATGGCAAATAGATGGGGAAACAATGGAAACAGTGACAGAATTTCTTTTCTTGGGCTCCAAAATCACTGCAGTTGGTGACCGCAGCCATGAAATTAAAAAGATGCTTGCTCCTTGGAAGAAAAGCTATGACCAACCTAGACAATGTATTAAAAAGCAGAGGCATTACTTTGCCTACAAAGGTCCGTCTAGTCAAAGCTGTGGTTTTTTTCAGTAGTCATATATGGATATGAGAGCTGGAAAATAAAAAAGGCTGAGCGCCAAAGAATCGATGCCTTCAGACTGTGATCCTGGAGAAGACTCTTGAGACTCCATTGGAGTCTAAACCAGTCACCTAAACCAGTCAATCCTAAAGGAAATCAACCTGAATATTCATTGGAAGGATTGATGCTGAAGCTGAAGTTACAATACTTTGACCACCAGATGCAAAGAGCTAACTCATTGGGAAAGAACCCAATGCTGGGAAAGATTGAAAGCAGGAGGAGAAGGGGAGGACAGAGGATGAGATGGCTGGATGGCACTACCGCTCAATGGACATGAGTTTGAGCAAACTCCAGGAGATGGTGAAGGACAGGGAAGTCTGGCGTGTTGCAGTCTATCAGGTTGCAAAGAGTCAGACACGACTGAGCAACTGAACAACCACCATCTCATACAGAATAAAAGTCCTGAGTATCACTTTTTTTCAGGCTATGATGGGTCTTTGTTGTGGTGCGAGGGCTCAGTAGTCGCAGCATGCAGGGTTCTCTTGTTGTGGCTTAGCTGCTCTGGGGCATGTGGGATCTTAGCTCCCGACCAACGATCGAAGACAGATCTCCCTGCTTTGGAAGGCGGATTCTTTACCACTGGACCACCAGAGAAGTCCCACTGATTATCTTTATTATTTCTGATTTTAACTAATGTACAAACCCACACCTAAGATCCTTAACAAAATTCTGAGTATGTTAGTGATGGGTTGGAGTTACTTTTTCAGCTTCGTAAATGCCTGGCTGTATATCCTTGTGGGAAAGGTGTTGTGGTAGGGATGTATGAGGAATATGTGTAGAAATTAAAAATAGATGAAAATTGCTGATATATAGATGTTAAGTTTACTAAAATAGTTTATATATATATATAGTTTACAAAACAAAGTTTACGTGCTCATTCCATTTTCCTTTGGACAACCTTTATTTAATGCTATTGGCCAAACAGCCTGCTAATTTTAATAACTTCCACATGCCTGAGAATCTACATCTACATTGTCCCTAATTTACAGCACTTATCTTGTCCATTTTCACTCAGGGCAAACAGTAGGAGCTTAATAAATATGTTTTTAATAAAGATAGATCATCAATGGCTGAAAGAAGAAAGGATAGATAATATATTATTTCAACTGGATAAACAGGTGGGAAATAATTCATACATAGCCAAAAATTTTTTTAAATTCAAAATATCCCATTTATTTTGTTCTTTTAATTTTGAAAGTCTTATGCAGTTATAATTGCAAAAGACTTCAAACAAAACAAATGTAAAAGCAAAGCAAAGGAATCACTTGAGATAAACTGTATGATATTCTATAGCAGATTTTCCAATATGCATTATTAAAGTATTTTTGCTTATATTCTTATCGTTTTACTTTTTATACATTGGTAGTTATCCTAGTTACAAATGGTTGGGTCCACAGACTCTAAAGGCAAATTGTCTGGATTTAAGCCCTGCCCTGCCACTCTCTAGTTGTATGTATGGCTTTGAAAAAATGACTGACCCTCCAGGTGTCTCAGTTTCCTCACCAGTTAAGTACCATGGATCTAATAGGATTAAAAATATAATTAACTGAATTGATATACACGAGGAATTTAGAAAATGCCAAGCAGAGAATATATACTACCTAAGCATTAATTCTTATTAAAATTATAATTTTTCTTCCCCAATTATGTTATGTGCCTCTTGTTATTATACAGTCAGCCCTCTGTATCCATACACTCTGCATCTGTGGATGTATCATTTTATGTAAGAGACTTAAGCTTAAGTGGATTTTGGTATGGGTCCTGAAACCATTAATCTCCCTGAAGTTACTGAAGGACCACTGTGTATCATCTACCTATTTCCAGCTGGATACGTTTCTGGATGACTGATTCATCTGTTTAATCTTGTCCTTATACCACACTGCTTTAATTAATATTGTTGTACAATATATGTTAACATCTGTTATAATATATGTTAACACAATGACTCCTTAGAATTAAAGCATATGTGTATATATACATATGATTTTTCATTTTTATACATGAAAATACTTTCTCAAATTTAAAATTACTTAGTTTTGTTTTAATGGCATTAAACCTATAAAATAATTCAGGTGACCTCTTTCAAATATGTAAGCTACTCATTCAATACATTAATCTGTGTTTTCATTTACTCAAGTCTTCTTTTTTTAAAGAAAACAAATTAAATTTTATATTTTATTTTTATTCATATAGGTCATACTCTTTCTTTGCCAAAATTACTTCTAGGTACTTTCTATTTCTTATAGTTATTGTGAATTAATTCTCTTTTTCGTCATATTTTTATTATTCTTAGCATGTAGAAATGGTGTTAAGCTGTGTATATTCTCTTATATCTTCTTTTTGGATCCTCCAGCATTTTCAGCTTCCTGTATCAAAAGATATTCCATTAATTGTATTAATTTTTAAAGTTATCTAGCTATATAATCATGTTCAAATAATGATATATTGCCTTCTCTTTTTGCATATTTTTACATCACATCTAATACATGTTCTTATGCATTGGTCAGAACTTCTAACACATTATTATAGGAAAGTGGCTAAAATTTATATCACAGGTAAAAACTGATCTCCCTTATACAGAAAATGCTTCTGCCAAACCCAGAGAAAAAGACCAACCAAAGAAAAACAGATAAAGGATGTAGATAGTTCAGAAAGAAGGAGATATAAACTCATAAACGTTAAAAAAAAAAAAAAACAATCCACTCAACTTCACATATAATGCAAAAAATGCTGTAGTGCCATTTTTTACCCATTAGCCTGGCAAATAACCAGAACTTTGTTAACACTGTGTTGAGAGACCATGGGAAACAGGTGCTCTCATTCACTGCTGGTGGGAATTTAAACTGATTTAATCCCTACAGAGGGCAATTTGGCAATATCTATTAAAATTATACGTGCATATGCACTTTGACCCAGCAGTACCACTCCCAGGAATTTATCCTGCAGATATAGTTGCACACGTGCTAACTGACCTATGTGCTAGGTTATTCATTGCAGCATTGTTTGTAATAGCAAAACATTGGAAACAGTCCAAATATCTATCAATAAGGAATCATTCAAATAAATAGTAGTATATACATGAAATGAAATACTATGATGCCAAGAAAGAATGGTGTACTGACAATACAGAAGGATCTCCAAAATATAAATCACTAACTGAAAAAAACAAAGTGTGCAACAGCAAGTATGTATGCTATCTTTCGTGAGGGGAAAAATGGGGCAAATATTCTATAAAAGCTATAAACAGAGTATAACCTTTAAAAATTGTACACCTATAACTTATATTATACATCAACTATACTTTAATTTTTTAAATTGAAAATAAAATTTAGGGAATTCTATGGCAGTCCAATGGTTAAGACATCACACTTCCTCTGCAGAGGGCAGAGGTTCAATCCCTAGTCCAGGAACTAAGATCCCACATGCTTTGCAGCAAGGCCAAAACAAATTAAAAAAATTTTTTTAATTTAAAGGCAAAATAAGAATATATATTTGTATCTGTATATTTATAAAGAGATTCTGGAATAATACATGAAGTATAATAGGGATTAGTTTTGATAATCTAGGTTTGAGCTAATGGGAGATAGGATGGACAACTTTTTTATTCAAGTATAATTGATTTACAATGTTATTTTAATTTCTGCTCTACAGCAAAATGATAGTTATATACATATATATATGCATTCTTTTTTATATTCTTTTCCATTATAGTTTATCACAGGATATTGAATATAGTTCCTTGTGCTATACAGTAGGATCTTATTGTTTATTTGTTCTATATATAATAATCTGCATCTGCTAATAAACTGTGGAAAATTCTGAAAGAGATGGGAATAGCAGACCACCTGACCTGCCCCTTGAGAAACCTATATGCAGGTCAGGAAGCAACAGTTAGAACCAGACATGGGACAACAGACAGGTTCCAAATAGGAAAAGGAGTACGTCAAGGCTGTATATTGTCACCTGCTTCTGTAACTTATATGCAGAGTACATCATGAGAAATGCTGGGCTGGAAGAAGCACAAGCTGGAATCAAGATTGCTGGGAGAAATATCAATAACCTCAGATATGCAGATGACACCACCCTTATGGCAGAGAATGAAGAGGATCTAAAAAGCCTCTTGATGAAAGTGAAAGAGGAGAGTGAAAAAGTTGGCTTAAAGCTCAACATTCAGAAAACTAAGATCATGGCATCCGGTCCCATCACTTCATGGCAAATAGATGGGGAAACAGTGGAAACAGTGTCAGACTTTATTTTTCTGGGTTCCAAAATCACTGCAGATGGTGATTGCAGCCATGAAATTAAAGACGCTTACTCCTTAGAAGGAAAGTTATGACCAACCTAAACAGCATATTAAAAAACAGAGACATTACTTTGCCAACAAAGATTCATCTAGTCAAGGCTATGGTTTTTCCAGTGGTCATGTATGGATGTGAGAGTTGGACTGTGAAGAAAGCTGAGCGAAGAAGAATTGATGCTTTTTGTATATTATCTATGGTGAAACAGATCACCAGCCCAGGTGGGATGCATGAGACAAGTGCTCGGGCCTGGTGCACTGGGAAGACCCAGAAGAATTGGGTGGAGAGGGAGGTGGGAGGGGGGATCGGGATGGGGAATACGTGTAACTCTATAGCTGATTCATATCAATGTGTGACAAAACCCACTGAAATGTTGTGAAGTAATTAGCCTCCAACTAATTAAAAAAAAAAAAAAGAATTGATGCTTTTGAACTTTGGTGTTGGAGAAGACTCTTGAGAGTCCCTTGGACTGCAAGGAGATCCAACCAGTCCATCCTAAAGAAGATCAGTTCTGAGTGTTCACTGGAAGGACTGATGCTGAAGCTGGCCAAATATTTTGGCCACCTGATGCAAAGCTGACTCATTGGAAAAGACCCTGATGCTGGGAGGGATTGGGGGCAGGAGGAGAAGGGGACAACAGAGGATGAGATGGTTGGATGGCATCACTGTCTCAATGGACACGAATTTGGGTAAACTCCGGGAGTTGGTGATGGACAGGGAGGCCTGACGTGCTGCGATTCATGGGGTCACAAAGAGTCAGACACGACTGAACAACTCAACTGAACTGAATCCCAAATTCCCAATCTATCCCTCCCAACCTCCCAACTCATCCGTCCCAAACTTCCTCCCCCTTGGTAACCATAACATTGTTCTCTATGTCTACTCTGTGTCTGTTTCATAGGTAGGTTCATTTGTGTTACATTTTAGATTACGCATGTGAGTGATATCATATGGTATTTGTCTTTCTCAGACTTCACTTAGTATGATATTCTCTAGGTCCATCCATGTTGCTGCAAACGGCGTTATTTCATTTTTATGGCTGAGTAATATTTCACTGTATATATATGTACCACATCTTTATCCATTCATCTGTCAATGTCCGTTTAGGTTGTTTCCATGTCTTGGCTATTGTGAATAGTGCTGCTATGAACACAGGGGTGCATGTATCGTTTTGAATTATAGCATTGTCTGGATATACGCCGAGGTGTAGGATTGCTGGATCATACGGCAACTTCATTTTAGTTTTTTGAGTAACCTCCATACTGTTTCCTTACCAGCTGCACCAACTTACATGGAGTGGGAAACTTAACTAAATCTGCTTATTTTTTGATATGTTTGAATTTTAAGAATGCACTGTCTATTCAGAAAAACATGTGGGAAAAACATGTGAATGTATTACATATTAAACATTTAAAAAATTTAAATCAATATTTAAATTGGCTATTATGGCCCCCTTTTAAATTGTTAACAGAGCGCGGTGAAGTGGCTGGACATATTCCCAGGGACTCACTCATTGTGTCAGCTGTTGTGTTTCTATGTGTAGCTTTGTACTTTGAAATTAGAAGACCTGGATAAGCTGGATTCAAATATTGGCTGTAGCCTTAGGCAAGCTATTTAACCACCACATGGGGTTGTCATTAGAAATTGAATGAGGAATGTAACGTTGTACAGGTTTTAGTTCAGAGCCCAGCATGCACTAAGTGGAAATGTTTGTTTTCATTTTTCTGAGAGTTGGTGCTTGTTCCTCCCTCCACCCAAGGCACCCAGTACCCACTTCCCTTCAAAGCGCTTGTGCTCTGTGGTTACAGTTGTTTGCAAGTCTGATCCCTTGAAGACAAACACCCTATTTTACTCAGCTCTGTCCCTGCAGTGTCCAACATACCGCCTGCCAGGTAATAGGCTGTAGTGAGCTCGTGTTCCTTCTTTCAGCAAAGATCTGTTGACCACCTACTATTTGGCCAGGTACTCTGCTTGTTGAGCACTGAAGAGACCTGTGGTCGTGTTGACAGTCTAGCAGAGGAGACAGACGTGCAATAGATACCGGACTGAAGTGGAATGAGGATGAAGAAGAAACTGTACCTAAAGTACAAGGAGACCCTCCATGGAGGGGTTGATCAGGGAGTGTCTTCCTTAGAAACTGGCTTTTAAAGTGAGAATTGAAGATAAATGGGATTGCTTTAGCCAAGATTATAAAGAATGTTGCATGGGAGGGAACTGCCTCCTCAAAGAAGCGTTTTATGCCAATGGGGAGCCAAAAGATCAGCTGACCCCTAGGGAGGGAGGAAGAGAGAAACTTCTGCAGCAACCCTGGAGGTAGACTTGATAAGACTTGTTAACAATGGTGTGCTTCATGTTGAGAACAATGGGCTTCCAAAGAGGGTTTTAAGCAGGAGAAAGAATTGATTAGATTTGCATTTCTTCAAATCTTTCTGGTTGCTCTAGAAAAGTCAGACAGAAGTGTGTGAATGAATGAGTGAAAAAGCTGGCTTAAAACTCAATAATCAAAAAACCAAGATCATGGCATCCCGTCCCAACACTTCATGGCAAGTAGATGGGGAAACAATGGAAACAGTGACAGACTATTTTTTGGGTTCCAAAATCACTATAGATGGTAACTGCAGCCATGAAATTAAAAAATGCTTGCATCTTGGAAGAATAGCTATGACCAACATAGACAGCATGTTAAAAAGCAGAGACATTACTTTGCCTCCAAAGGTACATCTAGTCAAAGCTATGGTTTTTCCAGTGGTCATGTATGGATATGAGAGTTAGACCATAAACAAAGCTGAGCGCCAAAAAATCAATGCTTTTGAACTGTGGTATTGGAGAAGACTCTTGAGAGTTCCTTGGACTGCAAGGAGATCCAACCAGTCAATCCTGAAGGAAATCAGTCCTAAATATTCATTGGAAGGACTGATGCTGAAGTTGAAGCTCCAATACTCTGGCCACCTGATGTGAAGAACTGACTCATCCTTTCTTCACTCAATAGGAAAAGACCCTGATGGAAATACTGAAGGTGGGAGGAGAAGGGGATGATAGAGGATGAGATGGTTGGATGGCATTATCAACTCGATAGACATGAGTTTGAGCAAGCTCCAGGAGTTGGTGACGGACAGGGAAGCCTGGTGTGCTGCAATCCATGGGGTCGCAAAGAGTTGGACACGACTGAGCGACTGCACTGAACTGAAACAATAATCCTTTGCTAATTATATTCAATAGACTATAATACAGATTTACTTGGTTTGCACATTCTTTTTTTTTTTCTCATTTTTTTTTTTTTTTATTAGTTGGAGGCTTATTACATTACAATATTGAAGTGGGTTTTATCATACATTGACATGAATCAGCCATGGAGTTACATGTATTCCCCATCCCGATCCCCCCTCCCACCTCCCTCTCTACCCGAACCCTCTGGGTCTTCCCAGTGCACCAGGCCCGAGCACTTGTCTCATGCATCCAACCTGGGCTGGTGATCTGTTTCTCCATAGATAATATACATGTTTCGATGCTGTTTTCTCGAAACATCCCACCCTCGCCTTCTCCCACAGAGTCCAAAAGACTATTCTGTACATCTGTGTCTCTTTTTCTGTTTTGTATATAGGGTTATCATTACCATCTTTCTAAATTCCATATATATGTGTTAGTATGCTGTAATGTTCTTTATCTTTCTGGCTTACTTCACTCTGTATAATGGGCTCCAGTTTCATCCATCTCATTAGAAATGATTCAAATGAATTCTTTTTAATGGCTGAGTAATATTCCATGGTGTATATGTACCACAGCTTCCTTATCCATTCGTCTGCTGATGGGCATCTAGGTTGCTTCCATGTCCTGGTTGCACATTCTTTTATATTGCACTGAGACCGTGTCCTTTCTAGATCTAGGAATTCACAGATCTCTTTGAGCTATAGATTATTAACCATTTCTAGAGTGGTTTCCCAGGTGGTCCTAGTGGTAAAGAACTTGCCTGCCAATGCAAGAGACATAGATACAGGTTGGATCTGCCATGCCCTGGAGGAGGGCATGGCAACCTACTCCAGTATTCATGCCTGGACATAGACCGAGGAGCCTGGCAGGCTATGGTCCATAGGGCAGCAAAGAGTCCAGCGCAAATGAAGTGACTTAGCATGCACACGAGCAGTTACCGCTATAGATAGATTCTGCTACCTGTTTTTGTAAGGGTTTACTTTAGAGGATAATTCAACCTTGAAACTCTGAGGCGATCTCTTCTACTCCCGTGTAGGCAGGCCAGCCCTTCCCCCTGCTTTACTTCAGGACAAACCTCAAAGAACTTGAGAAGAGAAATAGTTCTAGGAAAGAAGCAAAAGCAAATATGGAAACTAAGGAAAAGCAGAGTAAAGCCAGTTTGCCTCTTAATTAATGTGATTTTTACAGTAACTCTGATTGCCTCAAGCATCTAGAAATGAATTTGGGTAACAGTTCAGGAAGTGGTACTTGGAACTGTAGTATAATTAGGGAGCTTCTGGTCTAACAATAGCTAGCTAATATACTTGGCTAAAGTTAATCAATTAAAATGATGTAACAGAATACTCTGATTGTCTTATCAAAATAATAATAATAATACATATAAATTGTATTATTGTATTACAGTTGTAATAATAGTAATACAATTTTAAAGTCGGGAATACTTTTATTCTGTTCTTCATCTTGTAAAGAATTTGACATTATTGCTTATATAGGTGCTAAGTGATAAAGTTCTGAATGTCTGTTTAGAGGGTTATGACCTTAGAGGAAATATATTTTCTTTTCCTCCTTTGACATTTTTTTAAAAAGGGGAAAAAGCCATTGTTTTGTAATATAATTAATGATGTAGATATAAATTGTGGTGCTTTAAGCTTTTTAAATTTGAATGAATGAAAAGTCCAAGGACAACAAGCAAGATTTTAAATATCTTGTAACAACACATTTCTTCAACAAAGGGAGAGAATACAAACACCATCTGAAAATGCATCTCAAACATTGGACTCTCTTTTCAGAGAGACTTGATGAGGTTGATAAGCACTCTCTGTGAGAAAATTATTCTTTGACTCTGAGGGGGTAGTTACTTGGTAATTATATAGAACATGATTTTTTTGTTTGTTTGTTTTAAACCAAGGGAAACACTGTATTTTGAAGAAGTGACAGTTCTGTGTCTCACTGATACTTAAGTCAATTTGTCATGGTTACAATTTATCAATCAAATAAAAGATGAGTCATGAGAGCAGTGTGTCTTTGGAATACTCGAGAATGCCTGGTACCATAGATTATACATCGACATCAAGAAAACAACAGGTAACTAAAAATAATAATAATAATGGGGTAGAACTGGATGCTTACCAAATGGTAGGTACTTTATTCTCTCTTACAAGTACCATGCATATTAAAAACCAATTCTTACAACGATGTAGATCCTGCTCTTATCCTTAGTTTACTGGTGGAGAGGCTGGGTCAAAAGAGAATGGGAAACTTACACAAAATCCCAAAAGTAGAAGGCAGTGGAGCTGCCCCTAGAGTCTTTAATTAACCGTTATGGTTCCAAATAGAAAAAGGAGTACGTCAAGGTTGTATATTGTCACCCTGTTTATTTAACTTATACGCAGAGTACATCATGAGAAATACTGGGCTGGAAGAAGCACAAGCTGGAATTAAGATTGCTGGGAGAAATATCAATAACCTCAGATATGCAGATGACACAACCCTTACAGCAGAAACTGAAGAAGAACTAAAGAGCCTCTTGACAAAAGTGAAAGAGGAGAGAGAAAAGGTTGGCTTAAAGCTCAACATTCAGAAAACTAAGATCATGGCATCCGGTCCCATCACTTCATGGCAAATAGATGGGAAAACAGTGGAAACAGTGGCTGACTTTATTTTTCTGGGCTCCAAAATCAGTGCAGATGGTGACTGCAGCCATGAAATTAAAAGACACTCTTTGGAAGGAAAGTTATGACCAACCTAGATAGCACATTAAAAATCAGAGACATTACTTTGCCAACAAAGGTTCGTCTAGTCAAGGTTATGATTTTTCCAGTAGTCATGTATGGATATGAGAGTTGGACTATAAAGAAAGCTGAGCTCCAAAGAATTGATGCTTTTGAACTGTGGTGTTGGAGAAGACTCTTGAGAGTCCCTTGGACTGCAAGGGGATCCAACCAGTCCATTCCAAAGGAAATCAGTCCTGAATATTCACTGGAAGGACCAATGCTGAAGCTGAAACTCCAATATTTTGGCCACCTGATGCGAAGAGCTGACTCATTTGAAAAGACCCTGATGTTGGGAAAGATTGAAGGCAGGAGGAGAAGGGGACGACAGAGGATGAGATGGTTGGATGGCATCACTGACTCAATGGACATGGGTTTGGATAAACCCCCGGAGTTGGTGATGGACAGGGAGGCCTGGCGTGCTGCGGTTCATGAGGTCGCAAAGAGTCAGACACAAGTGAGTGACTGAATTGAATTGAATGCTCTTTATAAAATGTGGGGTAACTAAAGCTGAGATTTTCGAACAGCAGGTCATAGCCTACTGTTTTAGCAAGTCTTTAAAACATAATTAGAATAGAACAGAAAATACCAGAGTGCATCGTGGTAATGTCTGGTAGAACTACTGTCCTGTTTCAGTCCTTTATGTACAGGCTTGTGGATTAGGTCATAATGTAAAATGTATTTCTTACTGTGGGTTGAGGTTAAAAAATTTTTTTTGCAAGCCCACTAGCCTGAAATATAGTTGACGGTGTTTTGTTTTTTAATTATCAAATCAAAAGCATTGAATTAACTAGTCTTTTAAGTTCTCTTTACTAATTAAATTGTAAAAAAGTTGGGAAAAGACCATTTAAATTTTATCTGTTATTTAAAAACTTGACCAACTAAAAGTTTTTAAAAACCTAGAAGTAAATGAAAATTCAAGGCAATAAAATTAATAGTTTGAGGTCTTATGTGGTAAAACATCTATCTTTCAATTACAATTAAAATATGAACATCATAGTTCAAACTAGCCTCATCTTTGGTCCTCTTTATACTTTTCAATATTTTCAAATGGAACTTCCCTGGAGGTCACAGTTCAGTTCAGTTCAGTCGCTCAGTCGTGTGCGACTCTTTGCAACCCATGGACTGCAGACGCCAGGCTTCCCTGTCCATCACCAATTCCTGGAGTTTGCTCAAACTTATATCCATTGAGTCTGTGATGGCATCCAACTATCTCAGCCTCTGTTGTCCCCTTCTCCTCCCACCTTCAATCTTCCCCAGCATCCGGGTCTTTTTTCAATGAGTGAGTTCTTCACATCAGGTGGCTGAAGTATTGGAGCTTCAGCTTCAGCATCAGTCCTTCCAATGAATATTTGGGACTGATTTCCTTTAGGATTGACTGGTTGAATCTCCTTGCAGTCCAAGGAACTCTCAAGAGTCTTCTCCAATACCACAGTTCAAAAGCATCAATTCTTCAGCGCTCAGCTTTCTTTATAGTCTAACTCTCACATCCATACATGACCACTGGAAAAACCATAGCCTTGACTAGATGGACCTTATGGACCTTTGTTGACAAAGTAATGTCTCTGCTTTTTAATGTGCTGTCTATGTTGGTGATAGCTTTTCTTTCAAGGAGTAAGCATCTTTTACTTTTATGGCTGCAGTCATCATCCGCAGTGATTTTGGAACCCAAGAAAATGAAGTCTGTTACTGTTTCTATTGTTTTCCCATCCATTTGCCATGAAGTGATGGGACCTATCTTTGTTTTATGAATATTGAGCTTTAAGCCAGGTTTTTCACTGTCCTTTTTCACCTTCATCAAGAGGCTCTTTTGTTCCTCTTCGCTTTCTGCCATAAGGGTGGTGTCATCTGTGTATCTGAGGTTATTGATATTTTTCCCGATAATCTTGATTCTGTAGATTATGCTTTATCCAGCCGAGCATTTTGCATGATGTACTCTGCATATAAGTTAAATAAGCAATGTGACAATATGCAGCCTTGATGTACTCCTTTCCCAATTTGGAACCAATCCGTTGTTCCATGTCCTGTTCTAACTGTTGCTTCTTGACCTGCATACAGATTTCTCAGGAGGCAGGTAAAGGGGTCTGGTATTCCCATCTCTTTAAGAATTTTCCACAGTTGTTATGATCCACGCAGTCAAAGGCTTTGACATAGTCTGTAAAGCAGAAGTAGATGTTTCTCTGCAATTCTCTTGCTTTTTCTCTAAGATTCAGTGGATGTTGGCAATTTGTTCTCTGGTTCCTCTGCCTTTTCTAAATCCAGCTTGAACATCTGGAAGTTCACGGTTCACATATTGTTAAAGGTTAGCTTGGAGAATTTTGAGCATTACTTTGCTAGTGTGTGAGATGAGTACAATGGTATGGTAGTTTGAACATTCTTTGGCATTGCCTTTCTTTGGGATTGGAACGAAAACTGACCTATTCCAGTCCTGTGGCCACTGCTGAGTTTTCCAAATTTGCTGGCATATTGAGTGCAGCACTTTCATAGCATCATCTTTTCGGATTTGAAATAGCTCTACTGGAATTCCATCACCTCCACTAGCTTTGTCTGTAGTCGTGCTTCCTAAGGCCCACTTGACTTCGCATTCCAGGATGTCTGGCTCTAGGTGAGGGATAACACCATCGTGGTTATTTGGGTCATTAAGTTCTTTTTTTGTATAGTTCTGTGTATCCTTGCCACTAGATCCTGGCATTCTAGTGGTTGAAAAACCACCTACCAAAGCAGGGAACACAGGTTCCATCCCTGTTCATGGAAGATCCCACATTCCCTGGAGCAACTATGCCGTTGGATAACAAGTACTGAGCCTGTACTCTAGAACTCTTGTGCCGCAACTACTGAAGCTCGCATGAGCCCTAGGGCATGTGCTACACAACAAAAGAAGCCACATCAATGAGAAGCCCATGCACTGCAACAAAGAATAACCCCTACACACAGCAGTAAAGACCCAGCACAGCCAAAAATAAATACATAAAACTTAAACATTTTCAAGCAAGTAGAGTTGGACTGATGTGTAGTTAGACTTAATTGTCTAGGTAAAAAAAAAAGATAACTGTGACACAGGCCGATAAATCAAAGAGGTATTGAGGCGAGGAATATGACATTATTTGGAAAACTGGCTGAGAAGAGGGCGGACTATTGTTCTTCGAGTTGCTAAGTCATGTCCAACTCTTTGCAACCCCATCGATTGCATCATGCCAGGTTTCCCGGTCCTTCACTGTCTCCTGGAGTTTGCTCAAACTCATGTCCGTTGAGTCAGTGATGCTATCTAACCATCTCATCCTCTGCCACCCTCTTCTCCTGCCCTCAGACTTGCCCATCATTAGGGTCTTTTCCAGTGTATTGGTTTTTCACATCAGGTGGCCAAAGTATTGGAGTTTCAGCTTCAGTGTCAGTCCTTCCAATGAAAGCAGACTAATGTCTCAAAATAATCATTTGTGAGGGTCTGGATGCCAGGTTCTTGTACAGAGATGGGGAGGAGTTGAGGAAGTAAAGACCATTATCTTGCAAATATCTCCTGGAGTAGGTGATGGACAGGGAATCCTGGGGTACTGCCATCCATGGGGTCGCAAAGAGTCAGACGTGACTGAGCAACTGAACTGAACTGAACTGAACTGAACTGAATCTCCCAGAATGACCAACCTCAGGGAGGGGATGTGTTAATCTCCTCAGTGGAGGGGCAGGGTTCCCTCAGGCAGCCCATTATGTATAATTATAATGACAAAAATAATGAAAAACAAAGGTTAAAGTTGAAGAAAAAGATCCATCTTGGAGTCAGAATTGGCTTTTCCCTACAATAATACTGTCCCTTTTTGGAAAACTGATTCTGTTAGGTTCTTATCTATATTCAGGTATTGTAATGTACTTTTCCATTTGACATTTTCATGTTTTAAAAAATAATCTATGCTCCTTTCCCGGTTTATCACCAGGAGTATGGAAAAGATGGACTAGTCTTCGTGACTTTGTCTCTTATTTGTGTGTATGACTAATTAGGACCTGTTTGAAAATGTTTTTAACAGGATATTGAACTTGGAAACAAACTTTTGTCATCATTTCTTTGTGGAAATAAGTAAATGTTGACAATGAATCAAAGCATTCATTATGTAGGCTAAGTGCGTTTATTATGTTAATTATTAAGATTATTTCTAATTTCCAATTATGGGTTATTGATTAATCCCCAACACATCTTTTTGTGAGCTGGTTTGCCCTATAACTTCTAGAATCATATTTCAATATTTCATGAATTACAAGAACATTTCTGGAGGGAATCTGAAATGTATTCAGGATTTTTCTGTATGGAAAGCACAGAACATTGTTTCTGACGTTTCTGACATATCTTAAGTGACAAGATTTCTCCAAACAGAGGTAGCATATTATAACACACAATATACTTTTACATTGGTTGGACAAGGGATCTCTATGTAATGTGATTCTAGGTGGCTAGTTGCACCGACTTTTCTCTTTGTACAAATTGTGTAAAATGAGGTCGTTTTAAGCATTTGCTTTAGAATGAGTCTTCTTCCTTTGAGGAATAATAGAGGACTTTATAAGCTTACTGTATTTGTCTTTTTTGATAAGAGGAACAGTCCACTAAGCTAGCCTTTTCAGTTGTCTCTCAGTCTTGTATATCTAAGTTGTGTGAGTTATATATATATGTTGGTTTGTTCTGAAGAGTAAGCATTTATCAGCTTAATCTTGTGTATAATTACAGTTTCATTCATTCATTCATCTATCTATTAATTCAATAAATATTTATTGGACACTTAGTCTATAGGTAGGCACCATAGACAATTTCAGTTCAATTCAGTCGCTCAGTTGTGTCTGACTCTTTGCAACCCTATGGACTGTAGCACACCAGGCTTTCCTGTCCATCACCAACTCCCGGAGCCTACTCAAACTCATGTCCATCACGTCGGTGATGCCATCCAACCATCTCATCTTCTGTTGTCCCCTTCTTCTGCCTTCAATCTTTCCCAGCATCAGGGTCTTTTTCCAATGAGTCAGTTCTGCACATCAGGTGGCCGAAGTATTGAAGTTTCAGCTTCAGCATCAGTCCTTCCAATGAAATATTCAGGACTGATTTCTTTTAGGATGGACTGGTTGGATCTCCTTGCAGTCCAAGGGACTCTCAAGAGTCTTCTCCAACACCACAGTTCAAAAGCATCAATTCTTCAGTGCTCAGCTTTCTTTATAGTCGAACTCTTACATCCACACATGACTACTGGAAAAACCGTATTTGACTAGACTAGACAGACCTTTATTGGTAAAGTAATGTCTCTGCTTTTTAATATGCTGTCTATGTTGGTCATAACTTTTCTTCCAAGGAGCAAGCGTCTTTTAATTTCATGGCTGCACATTGCTTGAATCTTTTCACTTCGTGTATCCTCAGTGCTGCTAAATTAGTTCAGGCCATCACCAGCTCCCCTTGGTTTTCTGCGATAGTCGCTCTAACATATCTCCTCATCCCCTGTCTTGCTTCCTTCAAATCTATTCTTCACAAGGTTCTCTTTCAAACCATAATCTAATTACTCCTTTTCCTAAGACCCCTTACATTACTGACTCAATGGACGTGGGTTTGGGTGGACTCCAGGATTTGGTGATGGACAGGGAGGCCTGGCATGCTGCAGTTCATGGGGTCGCAAAGAGTTGGACACAACTGAGCGACTGAACTGAACTGAACTGAACTTAACGACTGAACTTAGTGACTCACTATTGTCAAATTATCAAACTGGCTGCATCTGTCCTTGCTTCTCTCTTTTGTCCCATCTCTAGCCATTCATCTTCTACTATGTTTTCCATATACTCTGAATTCTTTCCAGAGACCCTAATGCACCATGCTCGTCTTTTCTCATTTTGTTCTCCCGGCTAGGAATGTCATCTGTAAATGTGTGCTCATTCATTCATCACTCAAAACTTTCATTAAGGGTATCTATGTGTCTAGCCCTGTACGTTGTCCTGAAATTTCCCTTTGTGGTCAGGAACTAGAAGTGTCAGTGGGCCGTTGTACTGTACTAGGTGAGTCCCAGGATGTGATGTAGGCACAGGAATTGTGGGGGTCATGGTGATAAGTGAAGGCACCAGAAGGAGGAAGAGGGTGAAGAGTAATCTTCATTGAAGGAGCAGCATGGATGAAAGCCCAGAGCTGAGAAACTGGGAAATGACAATCAGCACGGCCAGAGGGGACAGTGTGCAAGCCTCAGAACATGAACGGGACTGGGGGAGGCAAGGTCCAGTCACAAAGGGGATGTGCTGGAGAGCTGGGGTTTCTTTTCTTGTGAAGTAAAGGGTAGACACTGAAAGTTTTTTGTTTTGTTTTTAAGTGGAACAAATGTATGGGGAGCTAGAAAGAAAGAAGAGTTAAATGGTCACATTTATTTTAAAATCAACTCACTGGCAGCATTGCTAGAAAAAGTGACAGTTTGTCACAAATTGTCTAAATAAGAAAACACAGTCCTGAGTTGAAAAAAGAAAATCAGCTGAAAAATGTCAGGGGTACCTTATGAAGCTGGGGCAATTGACTAGTGTGATGAGAAAGTTTAAACTGCATGAGTGCAAACTAGTTTTAAGTTTTCATGCTTTCATAGACCCAAGATTATGAGTCTTTGATGGCAAGGCCTCTGCCTGTCTTGTTTTTACCATATTCTCACCACTTACAGCAAATCCAGCATGCACTAGATTATCAACAAATATTTCTGACTAAGTGATTCTGAAATGTCTTTTTCTAAGATCATTCAGTGAAAATAGCTCCCAGGTATTAAAAGAAAGGCAACAGTGCTCCCCCAGTTGTTAAGGATAACATGTTCAAATTTATGAAGCAATGTGTGATTACCTAGAATCTATTGTAGGCACAATCATAGGAAAAAATCACATCTGAAGAAAACATTTTTATCATTAGGTCTTTTTCTGTCCAGGGAAGTGAATAGTTTTTCCCATCATTGTATCCCCAGCCCCAGTACAGTACCTGTTTCATGACGGGGACTCAGAATATTAGCTAAATGAATGAATGTCTGAACAGGTATAGGGAATGCATCTTTAAGGCACTTGTATTCACAAAATCGCTAGTAAAGATTTTTTTCTGCACTTTTCTTTATCAGCTTTAATCTTCCAGAAGAAAGCAATGCACAGAAGTTAGGGATTGTCTATAGGCCAGAAAGGACTTCAGGAATCTTTTAGCAGTAGGAATACTTCACGGATGGTGAAGAGCTCTGCCTGAGAACAGGGAGGAGAATTCAGCTCTCCTGATCCAAGACATTTTTCACTGTGTCATTTTGTAATTTCAATTTTAAAAGCTGTGACAACATTTATTAAAATACTGATTGATCTTGTGAAACTCACTTTTTTGGTACAGCTCTGACCTATCTCACTGGAGCTACTAGAAAGTCATGTATTTCCTGGAGGAGCAAAATTTTAAATGCAGATGTGGAATTAAAAAATGAAAGTGTCTTTGTCCTTCAAGTAAACCTCATGTGTTTTTCTCTATGCCAGTTATTTCCACAGTAAAAGTTGTTGACTTCAGTCTTCAACAACCAAGGAAGTTTATGTTGTACACAAGACCTCAGGGATTTCATGTTTGCTGAAGCCAGTAAAAGCAAATTCTCTCAGTGCCCTCCTACCGAGAGTTCTTGACGACATTCTGCCAGTTGCCTTCTAGATTTGGTAGTGATTCTGGTTCTCTCTCTAGACCCCAGGATGAAGCCCCATGTGCTCTGTCCTTCCTCACTGGGTCCCCGTTTTGTCCCGTTAGTTTCCCTTGGTGGTCTTCTTTTCTTCCCTTAGCCACCCTGATCACACAAGAAATATGTTTTCAGATTTCTCACTCCCACTAAAGCTTTTTTTTTTTAATATCTATTTTTATTTATTTTTTGGCTGTGCCAAGTCTTAATGGCAGCATGTGGGATCTAGTTCCCTAACTAGGGATTGAACCTGGGCCCTCTGCATTGGGAGAGCAGAGTCCTAGTCACTGGACCACCAGGGAAGTCCCAGCTCCCACTAAAGCTTAAATGTCTGAAACCATTCTTCTACTCTCTCCACCCCGTGCCATTCGTTTGTGAGAAAAAACTAGAAGGGAGAAATAACAGCTGCCAGTTCTTTGTCTCTAAAGGCAGGGACTAGAACACAAGTCTTTTAGGAGCTCCCCTGATGGCCTTAGGGCTGCCCACAGTCTTTTGGGTCCTCTCTGGAGAGGCCTGGTTAGAAAGTGAAGAAAAGCCCTGTTGGCCTATCTTCTTATCTTAGTTCCTGTCTGTGGAAAGGCATTCACATCTCCTGCCTTGAGGGTTCAGCCAGAGGGCCCAGAGGATCCTGCTCCTTAACAAGAATAATAGGAGGCTGGGAGCTAAACAGGCTACAGTCCACATTGTTGATAAGGTGTGGGTGATAGGTAAGTTCCTGTTGAAAAGATGATCTAGAGCTGTGTGACCTTCCAACAGCCCCTTGCTTGTTTATCAGACGCTTACTTCAAGGACTAGCTTTTGTGTTTTCATATTTTCTTTTAGCATCAGGGGTGACACCGACAAGACTGGACAAATTCTCCTGACACAATGAGTGACAAGCTCTACTGACCTGCCTCCAGTTTTCTCTAGCTGTACCAGTGGAAGCAAGGACTCCTCAAAAAAGTGAGGCCCTTTTGGGCCATCTTGGACTTTGAAAATGCTATAGTAGGTACATCCTGGAGGAAGGCATGGCAACCCACTCCAGTATTCCTGCCTGGAGAATCCCACGGACTGAGGAGCCTGGTGGGCTACAGTCCATGGGTCCCAGAGTTGGACACAACTGAAGTGACATAGAAAACACAGTAAGTACAAGGCCTGGGGGCTCTCCAAAACCCTGACTAATCTGGGTAAGGCATGAATTTCTTGGTCTCCTGACCCACTCTCTTTCTGACCAGAAAACTGTAAAGCTTTGCATGAAACAGGAAGATTTATATCCTAGTGATAAAAGATGAAGCTGTGGGACTTCCCTGGTGGTCCAGTGGTTAAGATTCCGCACTTCCAGTGCAGGCAGCGTGAGTTCGATCTCTGGTTGGGGAACTAAGATCCCATATGATACGCAGAACGGCCAAAAAAAAAAAAAAAAAAGATATTCTTGCCTGAAGAATCCCATGGACAGAGGAGCCTGGCGGGCTACAGTCCATGGGGTCTCTGAGAGTCCGGCACAAGTGAAGCGACTTACCACGCACGCACACACTCATCAGGAAACTAGATCCCGCAAGCTGTGTGGTGCAGCCCCCCACAAAACGCAGCTGAAACTGTTAATGCCCATATCCTTCAAATGTCCCCCTCTTCCTTCCCCATAGCTTTCTTGAGTCTGTTGGTTTATTATTAAGATTATGCTTCTGCCACCTGGGTAATTAAGTCTGTGATCTTCACTGTCTCCCACCTCATTATCTCAGAAGGCCAACCCGCACTGATTTGTTACTTCCTCAATCTGGCGAAGTTGTGGGCTTGTTTTGACTCAGCCTCATGGATAGCATACGGTTCCTGCTAAGGCTGCACCTCCCAGCCTGTGACTGCGCACCCACAACCACCCTGCCCACCGCTGCAGTGGTCCCCTTATTCCAGTTCCACCACCCTGCTTCAGCCTCAGCTTCATACACCTTTGTTCATTTCACTTGCTTACCCTGTGCTCGCCTTGTCTTTCTAAACTCATGCAAAACCCTCCTTGGGGAATCCTATTGTTACCCAGTAAAGAAAGAAGTGCTGCTGAGAAAAGGCTGTGTAGTGCATTAGTGATGAGCTCATCACTTAGTTTCTACACAAAACCTATAGATGAATTATTAGGACAACTACTTCCAGTGTGGCCTTTGGTATAATTTGACTTAGGTAGGAAAGACAAATATTTTCATATATTTCAGTTTTCATAGATCTCAGAATAAATTCAAAACTTTTAAATATTAAAGCACATTAAAATACTTTTTACAAAGTGTGTTCAATAGGCTACAGGCAAAAGATGTGTGAGATAATTATCTAGATAAATCAGGAAAAAATAATTTTGCTTTGAATTTATAGTTATACATTTCCTGTGTTTATGGTGTTATGTTACAACCTAAATTTCACTGTATATAAAGATTTTTAAATTTTGCTTTTTATTTTATTAAACATTCAAATATTTAGAAATTTGAATTTACTTAGGTATTATTTCTAATTTATTTGTGACTTTCTACATGTACAAAGCATCTGGCAAATAGCAGATACTGATAAATGGTCAAATTACCAAGGAATTTCTTTTCTTTCTCTTTTTTTACTGAAATATATTAATAGTTGATTTAAAATGTTGTGTTATATATATAACTAGTTATATATATATAGATACATGAAACTGAATATATATATTCTTTTTCAGATTCTTTTTCATTATAGTTTATTACAAGATATTGAATATAATTCCCTGTGCTATACAGTAAATTCTTGTTGTTTATTCTATATATAGTAGTTTGTATCTTCTGCTCCCAAACTCCTAATTTATCCCTCCCCATCCCCTTTTGTAACTGTAAGTTTGTTTTCTATGCCCGTGTGGGTGTGCATGCCAAGTTGCTTCGGTTATGTCCAACTCTTTGTGAGCCCGTGGACTGAGCCTGCCAGGCTCCTCTGTCCATGAAGTTCTCCAGGCACAAATACTAGAGTGGGTTGCCATGCCCTCCTCCAGGGGATCTCCCCGACCCAGGGATCGAACCAGTGTCTCCTGTGGCTCCTGAATTGCAGGTGGATTCTTTACCACTGAGCCACCAGGGAAGCCCTCTATGTCTGTAAGTCTGTATTTATTTTGTAAATAAGTTCCATTATATAATTTTTGTAGATTCCACATATAAGTGATATCACATGATATTTGTCTTTCTCTCTCTGACTTACTTAACTTAGTAGGAGGATCTCGAAGTTCATCCATGTTGCTACAAACAGTGTCATTTCATTCTTCTTTATGGCAGAATATTATTTCATTATATATATCACATTTCCTATATCCATTCATCTGTTGATGGACATTTGGTTTGTTTCCAAGTCTTGGTTATTGTAAATAGTGCTGCTGCCAATATTGAGGTATCTTTTCAAATTCGAGTTTTCTCCAGATATATGCCCAGGTGTTGGGATTGCTGGATCATATGGTAACTCTATTTTTAGCTTTTTAAGGAAACTCCATACTGTTTTCCATAGTGGCTGCACCCATTTACCTTCCTACAACAGTGTAGGAGGGTACTACCAGGGAATTTTCTTATAAACAACTATTACTATTTAATTTCCAGTAAATTACTTTATCCAACTAGAAAAAACCAGTTCAGTTCAGTTCAGTTGCTCAGTTGTGCCCGACTTTTTGCGACCCCATGAACCACCGCATGCCAGGCCTCCCTGTCCATCACCAACTCCCAGAGTCCACCCAAACCCATGTCCATTGAGTTAGTAATGCCATCCAGCCATCTCATCCCCTATCATCCCTTTCTCCTCCTGCCCTCAATCTTTCCCAACATCAGGGTCTTTTCAAATGAGTCAGCTCTTCTCATCAGGTGGCCAAAGTATTGGAGTTTCAGCTTCAGCATCAGTCACTGGAGAAGGGAATGGCAAACCACTTCAGTAATCTTGCCTTGAGAACTCCATGAACAGTATGAAAAGTCTATGAGGCCAGGATAACTTCAAATATTTTATAATTAAATCACAGTTTCTCAACCTCTGGACTATTGATGTTTGGGACTGAATAATTCTTTGTTGTGGGGACCTGTTCTGTGCATTGCAGAATGTTTAGCAGCATCCCTGGCTGCCACCCACTAGATATTAGTAGCACCCCAACAATGTCTTTGTGTTGTTAGGTTGGTGCAAGAGTAATTGTGGTTTCGTATTGTTGAACGTTGCCATTTGATATTGGAATACATTCTTAAATAAATGTGTTATGTTATAATCATTTTAATGCACATTTCTCACTTTATATTTTTTTGTTAATGACATTATGTGTTGGGCTTCCCTTGTGGCTCAGCTGGTAAAGAATCTGCCTGCAATGCAGGAGACCTGGGTTTGATCCCTGGCTTGGGAAGATCCCTTGGAGAAGGGGAAAGCTACCCACTCCAGTATTCTGGCCTGGAGAATTCCATGGACTATATAGTCCATGGGGTCACAAAGAGTCGGACACGACTGAGCGACTTTCACTTTCACTTTATTACTTGCTATTTATTTTATATTTATTTTAGACTATAGAAATTTAAAAAAAGCAAATTTGATCAGTTTTTTTTTAAAATTTGAGTTAAAAATGGGTTGTACAGCAGTGGAGACAACTCAGAACATCAATGCATATGGCCCACGTATTGCTAATAAACATACAGTGCAGTGGTGGTTCAAGACGTTTTGCAAAGGAGAGGATAGCCTTGAAGATGAGGCGTGCAGCAGCCTGCCATTAGAAGTTGACAATGACCAACTGAGAAGAATCATCAAAGCCAATCTCACAACCACACGAGAAGTTACCAAAGAAATGACTCTCAGCCAGTCTATGGTTGTTTGGCATTTGAAGCAAATTGGAAAGGTGAAAAAAGCTTGACAAACTGGTGTGTCATGAGCAAATCAAAAAAATTGTCATTTGAAGTATTGTCTTCTCTTAGTTTATGCAGCAACAACAAACCATTTCTCAATCAGACTGTGACATGCAGCAAAAAGTGAATTTTATGTGATAACCAGTGACAATCAGCTCAATGGTGCTCGGTGGCCTGCTGCCCATCTAACCCACTACAGTTTTCTGAATCCCGGTGAAACCATTACATCTGAGAATATGTTCAGCAAATTGATAAGAGGCACTGAAAACTGCCTTTGGTCAACAGAAAAGGCCCAATTCTTCTCCAGGACAATGCCTGCCTGCACGTTGCACAACCAACCCTTTGAAAGTTGAAAGAATTGGACTAGGAAGTTTTGCCTCATTTGCCAAATTCACTTGACCTCTAGCCAACTGACCACCACTTCTTTGAGCATCTCGACAACTTTTTGCAGGAAAAATGCTTCCACAACCAGCAAGATGCAGGAAATGCTTTCCAAAACTTCACTGAATCCCAAAGCACAGATTTTTATGCTGCAGGAATAAACAAACTTATTTCTCATAGGCAAAAATGTGTTGATTGTAATGGTTCCTATTTTGATTAATAAAGATATTTTGAGCCTAGTTATAATGATTTAAAATTCATGGTCCAAAACCACAACTACTTTTTCATCAACCTAATATTATTACACTTTCTGATCTATCTGGGCATGTAATGTCCTCTGTTTGGTTCTGGCATTGGCTAATAATGTTATTTTTGCTAAATGTCTCCTTGGGGATTAAATTGCCCCCATTGAGAACCACTGAAATGGACCCACTAACTTTGCTATGTTCTTTTCCTCCAAAATCAGCGTATGTGACAGGTAATTTTTTACTCTTATTAGAACTTATTTTCAGTTTATTATAAGAGAGTAAGGTTTTGAAACATAATTTTGATAAAACATTATCAAAATTTGGTAATATATTACTATTCTTATCTTCTTTTTAAGTTTTCTGCTTCTGATCAGACAACTAGAAACAACTAGACAACCAGAAAGCTGCAGAGCAGTGTCACTACCAAGTGGTGAGAACTAAATGAAGGAAAATGGACCTAGTTTGGAGTGACATCTAGGAGTTTTCCGCCTTTTATGACTCTCCAGAGTCATAGAGTCACAGAATTTCACATCTGGTAACATCTTCTCATCAACATTAATTTCCAGCACTTTGTTCTATTACAAAAGCCAAAAAAGATTAATTCATGAATTCAACAAATAGTTCTCAACTCAACTAAGAAGCTGGTACCAAGCCCCTGCCTTTAAGGACAGACAGTGAGAAATTGAGATCCTTATTCAGCCCCATTCACTTCAACTTGTGTCTCCTGAAGCCCATCTTGGAAAATGGAAACTACACCTTTCCAGTCACTGAAGCCAAAAATCCACGGAGTCATCCTCAAATCCTCTCCTTCACACATCCCAATTCAATACAGTTCTTTTGACTCTCCTTTCAAAATATGAATATATTCAGACTTTGAATACTTCTAAGACTACCACTACTATCCCTGGATTAATGTAGAGTCTCCTAATACATCTCTCCTTTTCTGATCATGCTTCCCAGTCTAGTCTCATCATAACACCTAGAGTGATCCTGTTATAAGTTGAAGTCGGGTCAAGTCATCTTGTCTGATTTCAAACACTTGGCTCCCAAACTCACTGAGAAAACACGTCAAAGCATTTTCAACAGCCTAGAGTAAGGCCCTATATTATCCACCCGCTTTGTTGCTATAACTGACTTCCATGGTATAAGTATTCCCATTATGGCGAATTTCAAGCTACCAGTGATTGTCACAGGTTATGAAGTTGTGAAGACATTTGCCATAGCACATCATTATACAGTATTTTCATTATGCAAATACCATTGATATAAATAATCTCAAGAGCATGAAAGTGAAAGCTGAAAGTATTAGTCATTCAATCATGTCCGACTTTTTGTGATCCCATGGACTATAGCCTACCAGGCTCCTCTGTCCATGGGATTTTCCAGGCAAGAACACTGGAGTGGGTTGCCATTTCCTTCTTCAGAGGATCTTCCTGACCCAGGGATCCAACCCGGGTCTCCCACTTTGTAGGCAGAGGCTTTACTGTCTGAGCCACCAACAGCATAGATAATACTAAAATGAAGTAATTAAGAAGTGATAATTTTGAGTATTTATTACCTTTGTTTTTCATATAATTTATTTACTTAATAGTAAGTTTACATAATTTAATTTTTTAATAATGACTATGTTTGACAACCAGCTTGCAAAATTCTTGAAAAGTTAACAATTGGCTACCAGGAATCAGTTGAACTGGCTCTAACTCATAGTGTAAATAGAGCACCAAACCTGCACTTGCCTACAGGTCTTTATTTTTCCATTTTCTTAGAAAGGTCATCTCCCAAATACTTGCAAGTACTTCCTCCTTCATTTCTTTCAGGTTTTTTATTGAATGTTACATTCTAGGTATCACCTTCCTCAATCACCCTATCTAAAATTGTACCATCCCTTGATTCCCTTCTCCAATATCCATATTCATTTATTTTTATTTATTTATTTTTCTGTGCCAGGTCTTAGTTGTGGCATGTGGGATCTTTTAGTTGCAGCTGGTGAACTCTTAGCTGAAGCACATGGGATCTAGTTCCCTGACCAGGGATCAAACCCTGGCCCCCTGCATTGGGAGCATGGAGTCTTAGCCAGTGGACCACCTGGAAAGTGCCCTAGATTCATTTTTAACCTTACCACTTATCACTGTACTATATAACCTTTCTCTGACTTGTTATTTACTCCCAGTGTTCTGCATTAAATTCAAAGTTCAATAAAAGTAGATATTTTGGTAGAATTTGCTCCCTCTCAAATCATTAGCACTTAGGTCTGTGACCAGCAATTACTGGGACCTCAATATAATGTTGTTGAATGAATGGATCAGTATCAACTTTTCCTTTATTTTACTTCCTTTCCTGATTCTAACTGCCTAATAGTTAATGGTATGCTTTTATGTGAAAGAAATGGCGTCTTTCCAACCCACAGGTACCAACTTCACCTTCCCCTACACTGTTTGAGTTGTTAACCATAATCATGTGTTACTTTTTAAATTAAAAAAATTTTTAATAGAAATAAGTGACAAGTAGTGAAAAGGAATTTATGGGTTTCTGTTCCTCTTACTTTGGATGTGTTTTGTGAGACAATGTGAACCAGTAAAAAGAACACAAACATGGGTTCTAAATTGACTCAACTACTGTGGGGCCATATGTACCTGTGCTAAATGTACCTGATAGAGGGAGCAACAGTGGAATCTGAAAAAGACTCCTTCACAGGGTTGCTTTAAGAATTCAGTGAAACATTGTACGGAAAAGTCTCTAACTGCCTGCTATCTAGCAGGCAGACACTCAATACTAATTTACTTACACTTCCTTATTCATATCCCACTCCAAGGCTTGAAGCCTGTTTGATTCCAACAAATGAACACAATGAAAAAAGGATTAGAAATATGCCAAACCTTTGTTCTGAATTTGATTCTTAAAATACAGAGATCAAACATAATCATCTGCTCCTGTCACTTCTTCTTGCACTTTTTGGCTAACTTTAGGCAAAAATAATGGGCTAAATATTTACATCTGATTCACTACGGTGAGACAAATACGACTTCGTAAGGGCTATGATTTAAACACGGGATTAAAACAGCCAAAGAAGGGGTCAGCAATAATTCGACCTTTACAATCCACAAAGTGCTTTATGGGTCGCACTGCTCCTTCACATCCGTTTGATTCTTACATGGATGAGAGGCATGAATTGGTGAGAAAGAAACTGAGGCCCAAAGAGGTGAAGTGACTTGCCCAAGATCACAATCTGAGCAAACGCAGGTCTTAGGACCAGTCAGTTTTTATTCCTATTATTCTGTCATCTAAAAAAAAAAAGAAAAAATCAGTGACCTGTTTGTGCTAAGAACCGAAAACATGGAGGGAAAATTTTTTTTAAAGTTTTTATGGTAATAGAATGGAACTATTCCAAGTGATCAGTGTGTATATCATGTATATTATACAACTTGGTTTGATATGATTCAGTTAGGCAATGAATAAAAATTTTAGGTCTGAAAGGAATCCAGTATCATTTTGGTACATCTAGTGGAAGGCGAGGGAGTTATGTTTCAGTCCATTGTGAGAATTTGCTGCAGAAAATTGCGCTTTAATAAACCATTTATCAACCTCTTGGTGGCACAATGGGCCTACTAAATTTGGTGGGCTGCTTGCTATTTCTTCAGCAAAGAACAATCAGTAAAGTACTTGATGGGCACTTGGGGACAAGACAGGCAACCATGTGAAGGGCCACGTGCATGTGGTATTTTCATAGAAAATACTATTTGGTGATGATGAAGTATGCAAAGGGCTGCTATGCTGAAAGAAAAAACCTAGGGTAGGGGAAGATCAAGGGTGGTTGGCATGGAAGCTTACCCAGCAAAAACACGCGATGTTAAGCCAATTACAGGGATTACATAGTGTCTTAGTTTTTAGGAAGGATTCCTTGTTGAAGAGGCCACATTCAGCCTGGGGAGACATCGAGGTAAATTTGAAAGACTTGACCACGAACTATTAGGTACCTTTTCTACACCTCTGAGAAAATTACGAGGCGAAGAGTGCGCGCCCCACACCCCACCTCAAGTTCTCAACATTCTGGTCCCCAAACCAGGCATTTAAAATGGATTAGAGAGGTCTGGGGCCTACAGTTGGCCTCCACTGAGGTCTTTTTGCTCCTTTTTTCCACCCCACCCTTCCCCGATGAAAAACACAGCTGGGTGTGCCCTCTCTTTTAGGAGCGCAGCCCCCATCTGAGGGGGGCGGGCCCGGATCCCGGCGGGCTCAGGCCCCGCAAGTTGGCGGGACCCAGCGGGGGCGGGCCAGCGCGGGTCTGAGAGAAGCCGAGAGAATGCTGGCTGGCGCGCGCCGCGCTCAAACTCGCGCCTCCACTAGCTCACGAGCTGCGCCCCACTCCCTCCGTCACCAAAGGCGCCCAGCCAATGAGCGGGCCGGAAAGGCCGGGCCTGCGGGCTAAGCAATGGGAGGGGGAGCTGCGGGAGGGGGCGGGAAGTCGAGGGCGGGCCAAGTTTGATTGACAGCTCGTTGTAACCAATCCTCCGCACGGCTTCTCTTCGCTCTCCTCTCTGCTCGGCTCAACTCTTCGTCCCACCTCCTTCTCCTCCACCCCCCTCCTCGTTCCTTTGCGACCCGCCCCACTTCCCCTCCCCCATTCTGCGGGCAAATCGCTGCTGGAAAGAGGCGGGGGCCGAAGCAGCGGGCTTGTGTGGCGCCTTGAAGTGGGATTGACAGGCAGCCTGGCCAATAGAAGGTACGCTGATGGCGCGGCTGTGGCTGGAACCAGCCAATGGGCGGGCGGGCTGGGGGCGGAGGCCCAGGTTCCAAACGCTCCGCGGCGCCATGGGCTGAAAACTCAACCGAGATGGAATCTCCCAGTCTGAACCGGTTTCAACCGGTTCCGAGTTTGAGGCACTAGGAGGAGGGGGAGAAGCGGCTGCAGCGGCCGCGGCAGGAGCAGCGGGAGCTACAGCATCAGCAAGAGCAACAGTAGCTACAGCCCGGGCGGCGGTGCCTGTTCCAGTCTTTGCTGCTGCAGTCCGTGCAACCACCCAGAGGGGGAGGGGGGAACCACCAGTCGCTGAGGAGCAGGAGAAGGGGGGAAAGTTTAGGCGAGCCTGGGTGGGGGGGGGGCCAGCGCCGGAGCCGCGTGAGAGAGGGAGCCGTATTTTGGTAGGGGGAAATCGGACTGCAACTGGCAGCAGAGCGTCCCCCGGCCTTGTGGACTCTACAGCCCCTACTCCTGCCGCTCCTGCTGCCGCCTGTGGCTGGAGGGTCCCCCTGGGGCTGAATCTTTGGGACTTGACCCCGTTCCCCTCCCCCTTCCCTCACTCCCCAGCCAGGCGGGAGCATTTATCCACAGATTAATTCCCCTTCTTTTTGGGGGGGGCGGGTGAGTGTGCGTGTCGGGGGGAGGTGTCCCTGAAATAGTAAATATTGTTGAGCCTTTTTTTTTTTTGCCCTTATCCTCTTCGTTTGTAAATTTCTTTTTTAAGGTGGGAAAACTGTGAAACCCACCTTGATTTTCCTCCCCTCTTCCCCCTCCCCGTCCTCCCTTGCCCTAATACCCCGACAAGGAAGGAAGAAGCAGTTGGTTCAATCTCTGGGTAAGTCGACTGTGTCTTCGGGGCCGAGGGTCGGGCGGCGGCGCGGCTGGGCGGGAGGAGGCTGGCGTGGGGCGCGGCGGCGGCGGCCGCGGGAGGCGAGCCGGGGAGGCGGCGGCGGGCCCACAGCAGAGCTTGAGATTGAATGGAGCCGCTTCTGTTGCTGGGGGATGGAGGCGGGGAGGCGGCCGCGGGAGGGGAGCGCTGGCTGGGTCATTCGCGTGTGCGGGGAGCGGTGGAGGAAGGCAAGGAGCGAGATAGTGAAGTGGGGCCCGGCGCGGGGGTGGAAGGGCTTCCCCCAGCCCACTGGGCTGGGGAGAAGTTGGGGGAGATTTCAGGAACATTTCTGTAAATTATTAGGAGTGGAAGTTTCCAGAAATATTTAGTGCAGCAGCATTGAAACGTCCGCCTGCATCACGTGGCCTTTCGGTGGAGAGCTTGGGATCGCGGGAGGGAGGGGCTGTGGAGTCCTTGCTCCTCCTGCAGGTAAACTCAGAATCTCTGGGTTTTTTACGAGTAGAATTAGGAGAAGGAAAGGTTAGTTGATTTTTTCAGGGATCTGCAGATGAGGTTCCGTGCTGTAGCTTGTTTGGGGGACTTGGGTGTGTTAAAAGTGATCGACTCATTTACTGCTGGCATTGTACGGTAGGTGATACCCTGATTCTCCTTTATTCCGATGCCTGAGTTTGGGGTGGGTGGGAGGAGATGGTGTGCTGGAGGAAGTATTAAACGATTTGCCCATCGCGGACCTCCTCTGATCACGCAGAGGCCATGCTGCATAGAGAATGGGGCGGTGAACTTCAGGCGCCTGGTCTAAATGCCTCCTCCGAGTATGGGCGGGGTGAGAGCGTGCTCCAGTCTGCTATAGTTAGAAGTGCTGCACTTCGCTTCGGCTGGGAAGAGAGGGGGAGGGCGGGCCTTAGTGAGGTGTGTTTCTACTGAATGAAGCAGGCAGTTGCTCACACACCTAAAGTAGCAGTTTTTCCTTGTAGAGACTTGCTTTTTTGACCTACTATGTAGTTATCATAAAGCAGCGGTTATGATTTTCTGGTTTGGGGATGGGAACCCGCAGTGTGTAGTTGCCTGCCCCTTCAGTTTGAAGTGGCAGTGGAGGTATTTTGGTAGTCACTTCTGGAGTCACCACATGGCTGGTTAATACTTTATATTTACTATACTGTGAGTGGAATTTAGGATTGGATGTCTCAAGAAGAAAAGGCTTTTGTGGTCTCTTACCTCTCCCTCTATGGCTTTTTGCTATCTGCCTGATTGTATATCTTAAGCGTGTGGGACACTGCTGTTAGTGGAAAGAATGTTTTGGAAGCTATTTGATTTGGGAGACTAAATGTGCTTGGCATTGACCAGAAAGCCGCCATTTCTGTACTACTTACAGTTCAAGAATAGGTAGGTCATTTCGAAGATAGCACCTAGTTTTAAGGGTGGCATTCCCTGCTGTATTTAACACAATCTTCTATTCTGAACCTGATTTTTTCGCAGGAGTTTGTTTCAAAGGAATTTGTAAGGACAATGTACTTAAAAACTTTTTAAGAGTCACTTTTTTTTGGTTTTGGCTATTGCATTGTGTTAGGACTAAGGAGAATAAAAGTTCGTTCAGTATTTAACACCTCCCCCCCATCGAAAACTTTTGATGTGTAGAGATATCTTGGTTCTTTGTGGACTTTGCTTTTCAGCCTCAAATTTTTAAGATTGCTCTGATTTTTAAAATTATGGCACTCGAATGGGGGGAATTTACATTTGACATTTGTACAGTATATATATTTTTATTAGTATTTAGATCAGATAGTGTGTCCAGTATTTTGTATTTGAAATACATTTAATAACTACTGTAGAAATTTTTGAAATCTCACCACTGTCAATAGTAGATGGAAAGACTTAATAATTCTTAAATTCATAATTCCTCAACTTCTACGTTATATCTAACCTAACTGATTGATCCTTCAGACTTTTACTTTGTTGTAGCTGACATCATTAAATAAAACATTTGAGTTAAAAACTTAAATTGCTGCCGTTATTTAAGAACGTTTTTAAACTGTTGTAAAATACCTAAGAAATAAGCCTTTTTCCTAACAAGCTAGTTTGTTCAGATACAGTGTAATCCGGTTAGCCACCCCGTTTCCTGGTCTTGGAAGGTTAAAAAGAGGGGGAGAAGTAGAGACGACCATATGACCTTGTTGGGTCTAAGTATTGTAAACCAGGAGTGCTTAACCCAAGGTTTCATGCGTGGCTTTCTGAGTATCCTGAATCGTCTGTCTGTGATTGTATACGAAGTTGTAATTTTTTTTTTTTTAATTGGCAAGAGCTGTCCTGTTGCGTTGATGTGAGGCATCTTGACCCAAAAAAGGTTGAGTACTGATTTAGCCAGACTTAAGCATCACTGACTTGGAAGAAAAGTAAAGGGAAAGATTTTTTGTAATGTTAGACAATAAAAATGTGCACATGTGCCAGCCCCTTGGAATAGAATCCTCTTAAAAGGATACCATTGCATATGAACCAGTAGATTGCAGCCAGTACATTATTTGAAGAAGCTCCTTTTTCTGTTACGATAGAATTTGTTTTTTTTTGCAGGGTGGGTTGCCAGGGGATAGTTAGCAAGCTTTTTGCTTTGCTAGCGAATACCTGGACATTTTTCTAAAACATCTTTAGATATTACTATGAAGTTTTTTCTTCTAGACCATATATGTTCAAGGAGCTTGTGCACTTGTAATTTAAACCCCCACGTTTATTCAAAGAAGAAACAAATGTAGATGGTTTCATTGTATGTAGAAGCTTAAATTCTATAGAAGTTAAGGGTATGAGATCTGTTAGACTTGTGGTTCCTGCAAATCATTGCTATATATAGGAAAACTTCGATACTACATTTAGTTTTTAAGTGTCTTCGATATGTTTTGAAAATTAAAGTAGCATGAAATAAGGAAAGTGAACTTTTACTGAGCTAAAAGGCCCTGCTTAGGAAGGGGGGACATCCATTTGAACTTCATCTCCACTTAAAAATTTGAAATCAAGACTTTCAATTGTATCAGGTTTTAGGGCCGTTAACTCTTTAATAATGTTTTTAAAAAGGGTTAAGATAACTTTATATGCATGTTAATAGAAAGAACAGTACGATTTTTCTCAGGTCTAAAAGTAAATCCTAATAATCAATGCAGTTACGGAGTACCTAAGTAGCTTCAGGATTTGCTTTTGCTATCTCAGTTGTTTAGGTAAAAATCTCCAAAATACAAAGTAAAGTATTTGTAAGAGCATGGTGGAAGTGAAATAACTTGAGTAAAAACTTTTTGACTGATAATGTCATAGGTGCCTTAAACTTTTTTTCTTTATTTTCAGTAATCTATGCCAGCAATTATGACAATGTTAGCAGACCATGCAGCTCGTCAGCTGCTCGATTTCAGCCAAAAACTGGATATCAACCTTTTAGACAATGTGGTGAATTGCTTATACCACGGAGAAGGAGCCCAGGTAAAGTAGCTGACCAAAATATTATTGCAACGTAATAGTTGCTGCATTTAGAATAGAATTTGAAATAACCACCTTTTAAAGAAGTGTTCCATAGTTTGTATTAAGTTGGAATTATATATTAACTCAGAGGGGGTCTGTAAAAATAAATTGCATTATATTTTGAAACGGTTTAGAGTGGAATGTTTTGGAATATTGTTCTGTCCTTCAACCTGTATCCCATTTACTAAAAGATCCCAATGTATTAAATGTTTTGTAGATACTAAAGGTTGTATGTCCCCTATATATTGAAATTAATAAGTCTTCTATTTTGAAACATTTAAATTGCGGAAGTACTTCACAGATAAAACTTATTTTAAAAATCCAACAATACCAAGTGTCTGAATTTTAGCACGTGTAAAAGTGCTACTGTTAAAGTAGGAGATTGTCTTAACATACAGTGTTTTGATAAGTTTAAGGCGTTGGTTTTTTTTTTAAACAAGTGTTTGTAACTTTAAACTTACATGTTATAAGAAACAACAATCTAAGGAAAAAAAAAAAAACAATCTTGAGTCTTCACCCTGTGGACTTAATAACGTAAAGTTTTAAATGAGTAAAAGTTTTTGCTTTTGGATTAAAAAGATCTTTTAAAGTGATGTGACCGATATTTTATTAGTACAATTTTGTTGCCAGAAAGTACATTTCTGGGAGATAGTATATCTTTAAGATACTTGGTTATATTGAATACTTGCCTAATTAAACCCTGGCTACTTTCATAATTTTTAGAAACCTCTAAAAGGTGGACATAGTAGAAAATAGTCTAAAAAACATGGTACATAAATATTAGCAAGTATATAAGTATTTCTGTTCCTTCTAAAATCTAACATTGAAGACCATGTAAGTTGTATGAGTGGAAAAAATAACTCCAGTGATTTTTGTAAGCTTGTTAGTGCAGTTTTACACCCTAGGGGCTTTTGATCAAGAGCATTCTGAAAAGTATTTCTGTTTACTACACATACCATGTAGTAGTTGTTTCCTGATGATTATATGTTCAACGTGAAGTTTTAAGCTCCATTTCATCCCAACATGAATGTATGGAAAACAGCTGCTTTGGGAAGAAAGTATGAAAGTAAGATTGAAATGCATGAAGTGAGGGGTATGGACTTCCTTGGTGGCTCAGTGGTAGAGAATCTGCCTGCCAGTGTAGGAAACACAGGTTCTATCCCTGGGTCAGAAAGATCCCCTGGAGAAGGAAATGGCAACCCACTCCAGTATTCTTGCTCCGGAAATCCCATGGACACAGGAGCCTGGCGGGGCTACAGCCTATGGGGTCACATGTTTAGTGACTGAACAACAAGGTTGGGCTCAACTTTGTATTAGAAGCACAAGTCTGTAAGCCACTAGGAAGATTGGTGTTTAATTGTATCACATCATTAAGCTACCACTGCTGTTTAGTCTGTTCTTTTTTAACCTGTCTCACAGTGCCTGAAAGTATGATAACTAAATAGACCAGGGCTCCATGCTTATAATTGGAATAGTGATTATGAAGAATAGGGTGTAATACTACTATTAGTAATGTTTCATACTAATGTGTGGAGATATAGTGATTTGTTTTAAATTTGACTTCTGAATAAAGAGTACATTTAGAAAAGTTTTTACAAATATTTTCCCACTTAATAAAAGCAAAATTAACTTTCCCAAAAGTAAAAATTTTATGTTTAGTTAGATCTCTCATAGGACAAATCAATTGTATAAAGATAATCAGTAAACTGATAACTTGTTACAGATTAGGAAACAGGCTTAGAGCCTGAAGGCAGCTAAGAACCCCTTTTCTGATTGGGGTGTCTTTAAACTTCCTTGTTCAGTCAGTTTTTTATATACCACATCTTATGGGGGGGTTTAATGTTAGATGTTTTAATTTTATTCCAGTAAGGTTTCTGGTCATTCCTCTGGAGTCTCATCCACAAAGTGTTCCCTACCTTGGAAGAGACTAGAGGGTTAGTGATGAGGTTTTGTAAAGCACTTGTTACCAGTGACTGCTACTTTAAGGGTACTTTTGAAAGTGTAGTAAAGAAGATAGGTGATGTAAATGCACATATATGTGATGTGAACTCATTGTTTTAATATATGGTTTGATGGGGAGTGTTTGGTTTTGGTTTGTCATAAAATATGTACTTAAAATAGCAACTAGAAATTATGCTAATTAAGCTTCCAAACTCACCTTTATGTAGCCTAACTTTTAAAAAATGATTACGTAACTTTGTAGGGAAAGAAATTATTAGAAGGGTGTAGGTAGAACTTCTGCTTAGATGGGTAGTATAGTAAACTTTTAGCACTGTAATATTAGGACTACCTTCTGTTACAAACATTTTTAGCCAAGTAAGCCGCCAGGAGAAAAAAAATGATCGAGTTGGGTGTTTTCTTTAATTCTGTGTTAAGTGTCTTGAACTCTTTTATCTATTGCTTAGCAACTAAAATACTTTCACCATTCAGTTAGTAACACAGGGAGATAGATGCCAGGTTTTCTCTTTGGTTTCCTTTTGTGTCTTTTAACCCCTCCTGGGCTTTTAAATTAAGAAAAGAATGTTATGTAAGGGGACAGTGGGATTGGGACAGTTTTTAAATTTTTTTTAGGACAGTTTTTTTAAAGGATGCAAATATTAGAAGTAACTTTTGAGAGTAAAATTATGACAGAATGAATGACATAAAAGGAAGGAACATGATTTATGCAGTTTGAAATGAATGGTAATACTGTGGAAAGTATTCATTTATAATACATAGAATGCTCATCACTTCAAAACTGATGAAGTTGTGTCATGACCAAATAACTTGCTAGGCGTGGATGTTTAATACACCTTATCCTCTTAATATGGGTTACTATATTACATTCAAGTCTTTATCTAGTTGTATATTCTTTCTAGTTAGATATTCTCAGGGGAAGAATCAAAACACTGCTAAAATGGGCTTTGACCCTAAATAACTCGCATAACTATTTTTTCTACTTTTGTTGGTTGTTTATGATATAATACAGTTAGAACCCTTTAAAGCCATCAGTGCTTTAATGAAACCAAATTTTAAATGTCTAGTTGTATTTCAAGACTTTACATTCTGGCTCTAACCCTGGACCCTTAGGGTGAAACCCAGGCACCTGATTTTTCTTTCAAGTTCCACAGTGTTTCTGGTGTTATTGTCAGAGTACAGAACCATTATCTAATTTAGTGAGTGTGTATTTGTCAGAGTTTTCTTTTAAACAGTTGTATTGCTAGTTGATTAATGAGAAAAAAAATCATGAATGTGCTATCTGTTCCCTGAGGAAAAGACTTCTTTCTTAACATCAAAGCTACAAGAGAAAAACGATTTTTTTTGTAAATTGAAATAAAGCCAACTTAATATCATGAGGTGTCTCTGTCAGAGATGGTTTAAATAAGAATGTTTTTCTCCCCCCTTTTTGATGATTTCTTATTAATTACCCATAGAGTCAAACCCTTGATCAACTAAATGATATAATCTGAAGGATAACTGACTTTTGTTTTTTGGTTATGACATGTGGTAGAAACAGGCAAAAGATAATTAGGATCCAGTTGAGCTACGGATCAGCCTTAAAGGTGAAACAGATTAACCTATTGGCTTTGGGGGCGGGGGGGGGGGGGGATCATTAGACTTCAGCCTTTGGTAAAGCATAGTGTTCATATCATATGAAAAACTAGCAGTTAAAATGAAGAAACTAGATAATGTCAACATGGCTGCATCTTTAAAACTGTCAGGTGTCAATCATAGCTCAGTAAAGCTGAGGGGAAAAACTGTCAAATGGAAACAGCAAGTTGCAGAAGGATTTCCATAGTATACTATTAATATAAAATTCAGTAACCATACAACTGTATTTATGAAATTCATACACATGCTGTGAAAATCAAGGAAAAGACACCAGATCACGAAAGTGATTGTCTAGAAAGAAGGAACAAAGAAAGGAAATGGCATTGAAGAAAGGTACAAAGTTCCATAAGTTTTAGATCTGACATTTAAAAGGAAAACATACAAGTGTACAGCAAAATGTAGAATTGACAGTGTTTGTTTTTTTTTTTAAGTTTTATTTATTTATTTATTTTACTTTACAATATTGTATTGGTTTTACCATACATTGACTTGAATATGCCATGGGTGTACATGTGTTCCCCATCCTGAACCCCCTTCCCACCTCCCTCCCCATCCCATTCCACTGGTCATCCCAGTGCACCAGCCCCGAGCATCCTGTATCATGCATCAAACCTGGACTAGGGATTCGTCTCACATATGATAATTTACATGTTTCAATGCCATTCTCCCACATCATCCCGCCCTTGCCCTCTCCCACAGAGTCTGAAAGACTGTTCTATACATCTGTGTCTCTTTTGCTGTCTTGCATACAGGGTTATCGTTAACCATCTTTCTAAATTCCATATATATAGAATTGACAGATTTTAAAAACACTAATTTTATTAATGTTCTAGATGATGTTTTTGTAGGTTAAATTATTTCTGGGTTTGCATTTTAGAAATACAAAAGCAAAAAAGAAATCTCAAACTAGGAGTTAATATGTAAAATTAGAAGATTTCTCAGAGATAAAGCTGTGTTTACAATAAATGAAGAGACTGTCTTAATGTTTTGTATGTATCAACAGGTATTTGAGATTTGTAGACTTACTTAGACTTAGCTTTTGTCTGTCTCCCATGAAATACAATTTTATAGATATTGTTGAAGGTATCTTGGTGACTCTTACAAACCAGAGTATACCATTACAGTTTATCTACTAGATGTGAATTTTTCTGTGTTGCTTTTTTTTGTTTGTTTTTGGTTGATTGTGTGCTGAGAACCCCTTTATGTCAGAGTAGCTCTTTGTTAGAATTGATAGAATTTAAGTTCAGTTTTGAGAATACCAAATAAGGCAGATTAAGGGGAAAAAACGCTTCTGTGTTTCAGAGGTATATTTCCATTCTTAACTGAAGTTTTAAGACCGATCATGGACACAGTTTTATTTCTGTGAGGAGTTTTTTTTCCCCCCAGTATTTCCAAAAGTTGATAAAATCATTCTCCTATTTAGACTTTTGTCTTGCTCAATAGCTTTGAAAAGAACAAGTTAGCTTAAAATTCTTTTTGTGTACTATTTTAGCAAAGAATGGCTCAAGAAGTACTGACACATTTAAAGGAGCATCCTGATGCGTGGACAAGAGTCGACACAATTTTGGAGTTTTCACAGAATATGAACACGAAAGTAAGCAAGCGGTGGTTTTAAAATCCATTATTTCTTCTTTTCTTCCAGTCATAAACTTTGAGGAAGGTATCTCATTTTTAGTATTAGCCTTTGTTATCTCAAATCATTTAATAATGTTGAGTTATTTCAAAATTTAGTCTTAAACATAGAATTAATTCTTGCAAATAGTCCTAAGAATTATGAATGAAGTTTTGTAATTGGGACTAGTATGCAAGGTGGCTTTTTCTTTTTGTTGTTTCGGGGGTTTTTTTTGTTTGTTGTTTTTTTTTTTTTTTTCTTTTTAGAATATGTGTACAGATCTCAGCATAAATTCTGAATGTTATTCTGAATGTTATTCAGAGATGAAACATCAGAAGAGTTATTTTGGGCAAGTGATCAATATAACACAGGCTAGGCACCTCCAAAACCAAGTTTTGTGGGCAGCGTAAAACCCGACTCCATGGTACCAATGTTTTTAATGGGACAGCACTCAGTTTTTATTTGCAATTGAAAATGTTATCATTTGGGTCCTTTTTTCTTAAGTTTGAACAGAAAGGTTGATCAAAATGTGTTTTGACTGTTTAGGCTTGATGATTCACACTTCTCTTTAAACTGCCTTAAAGTAATAAAATACCATGCATGGCATTCTGTTTAAATACACACAAGGTTTCCACTTGGTATACATTGTGTTAAAACAGAAATTAGCCATGTTCACCTCTGTTTCTGAAATCAGACTGTGTTAATTAACAGTTTTAAAATATTAACTAGTTTTGACATCTTATAAATTTTAGGGCAAAAATACAGTCCAGAACTTCCTCAAAGTGCTAACCTTAAGTAACATAACAGTGTTTGCCTGTTTGCTTGCCTGGTAAATTTTGCTTTTTATACTGACAGACATTACTAATGTTTAAGTTGATTTATCAACAGTATTTTTAAAAACTCAAATTTGTCTTGTGAAAAATGAGATGATTAGAGGAACAGAAAGAAAGCAACAGGTAAAGAATTCTTCAATTTACATAAATTACAAATGATTTGGTGCTAAATTTATGCACTATGACATTTGGCTTTTATGCAATCATTTTTTTTTCTTTAAAGATGTTAACACTACCTGATATTAATCATAATGTTCCATTATGTTGATTGCTTGTAATAGGAAGAAAAGGGGTGTCTTCCTGTGCAACTGACACAGCTAGGCTTTGACGGCAGGCCTCCACAAGGTCTACCCTTTTGATTCCCTTTAACTGAATTCTGTTCATCAATTGTTTTTGTTTCATGGGTGGTGGGAGGGGAAAGGGGAATTCAATGCATAAAATAAGTATTTCTAAGGGCTCAGTAGAAATTTCTACCATAGGGATCATTTCATGCATTTATTTTTTTTTCATTTAGTCTTTGCTGTTATCTGTCCCTCATCTTCATAACTCAGCAGTGGATTTCTCAAGTCCTGAGATGTAAAGCAGAAATGTAATACTTCAAAATGATACTTGGATTATTTGTGTATATTTCCAAAGTAGTTGTTTATCATTGGCCCTCAGATTTGGCTGTCACGTCCAGATTTTCTCATTAAAATACTCCTTTTCAAAGAACTGAATTCTCATCATTTGTGAAGTCTCAATGTCTAGGAGAGATTGGATCTTAGGGTATTCTGAAAGTTATCTGTGTCTTCCTTTGAACTAACTTGTAAGCAGATTTTATTGGGCTTCCTACTGCAGCCCTCCTAGCAGAAAGATGAAAATATGAATTGTATCTTCAACAAACTTGTGCTACTTTTTTACAGTTGAAGAAAGGACTAGAGGTCAGTAGATTGGTAATTTAGGTAACAAAGTGTCAGATATAAAGGCAGAAGTAGATGAATGCCCCAAAATAAAGGGGGGATATCCTTAGATTAAAAAGGGGGTAAGCTAAAAATATATTGGCTAAATATGGTGAAGTTGTTAGGATTATTACTTCTTAACTGGTGTATTTATGGTGGGTTTTGTTTCTTAGTTTCTTAAATATCTTTGTAATTGGTTGAAAATCGGCAAGAGGGTGTATATTCCATGTAGTAGGAAGTGCATTTGTTTTGACTTAGTAAAACTTTGACCACTCTTGACTTCATGACTACAAAATTAATTTAAAGCAAGTTTAGAGTAGTATGTTTTTAAAGTTAATTTAGAATTTAGTCAGTGAGAAACTTACCTTTGTTTATTTACATGTGTCAGAGCTAGACATTTAGAGAAGTAGATGAATAGGATAGAAAGCTTCACCATTTGCTGCTGATTATGAAACTTTTAATAGCGTCAAATTTATAATTTCAGAATTTTGCTTTGGCCTTGTTTTTATTTATGAAGTCTTTTTAAGGAATGTTCTGCAAATGTAGGATTTGGGTTGAAATGGCAAAATTTCCCTTAAGTACAAAATGTTAAAAATGAAAGAAAACAGCAAAAACATTGTTTGAGCACAATGTAGTTTGGGACAGTCTATATTGTGCTTTGGATAAAGTGTGCATTCACATGATCCCTTTGGTTGAAATACTAATGCTCCTATTTTATTGTGTGGTGACTAACCATTTTAAAGATGAACTCTTATTCTCAGCCAAAACTTGCAATCTGAGGTTATATGTCTATATATGAATGAGTTTGCCTTTCAGGTATTATAGCTGATTCTTCCCTAGTTCAACCAGTTGAAACATACCACAACAATTTTGACCCTTTTCTTCCTCCTGTCTATCCACACTAATTGGTCATGGTAATAATTTTGGGTAGTAACTCCTGTAGCCTTATAAATTGTTATAAATATTGTTGACTATTTAGAGTGAGTAATCAACAGGGGGGACAAAATGGCTTCAAAGTGGTATTTGTATTTATTAATTTACATTTTTAGTTATTTCTATACTTGGAAGAAATACCTGAAAGGTAGATACAGATTGCAACATGCATTTGTGTATTATTTTGACTGTGCACAAAAGTTTATCTTTAAATTAGTAGAAATAGCAACTATAAGGGTGGGGTTAAATTTTTAAATTAAACCCGTGGGCTGTCTTGCTGCTCCTTAAGTAACACACCAGTGATGTTTGTAAGCACTTTTCTATAGAAAGTATCTGTGACAATACTTTTAGTACTTGGCCGAGAGTTTACAACTCCTAGAAGATGGTAGGGAGCTTGAGAGCATCCAAGCTGCTAAATTCCTAGGAGCCTGGTTCTGTTAAGTACGCGAGCCTGTACGCAGTCATTTATGCTGTGAGCTCATATCTGGCTGCTGCTTTCTCCTTCTGCAGACCAAGCCCATTTGGCTGCTAAGGGCTTTTTATTTGGTTCTTCCTCCTGGTGTGAGCATGTATAAACAGCAGGACGTTAAATAGAGTAGTAAACAATAAAATGAGGAAAATGCATGAAAACTCAGTATATGGGCGAATGAATAGATCCTTGTTTAATATATGTAATTAAAACTTGGTAGCATACTGTTTTTGAAACTTTAGATGTAAATGTGTGAATGTCTGTCCATTTGTGAATCCTGGAAATTGCCAGTCTTACAGCAATATATTCACATACTTTTATTCTCCAATTTTCAGTATTATGGACTACAGATTTTGGAAAATGTGATAAAAACAAGGTGGAAGATTCTTCCAAGGAACCAATGTGAAGGTAGGAAAATGTTTTAAAGAATTGAAAATTCAGAATTTTTATTATCCCTGGCATTTTTGTTAGTTGACTATTAGGAGGAATGCGTCAAATCTTTAGTAGTTTATTATGCACTAATGGTTTGTTTCCTGCGTTCATCACGTTGCAAGGCAGATTCTGATTATATTTGGGGGCAGGGGAAGGATAAAGTTTTATTTGGGAGAAAGCAGAAATCAGACTGGTTCAACTTTCTCCAGTAAATATTGTGAAAAATTTTTATCAACTCATAGTTAATCTGGACCATGTTTGAAGTGAATGAAATTTGACTATGTGCTCTTATGCTTTGTTTTAAATTCATCGCATGGAAAAAAAAATAAATTCATCACATGGTAACAAGTAATGAGTATTAGAATATAAGGAATAACATAAACATAACAGCACAGGAAAAACCAAGTTTTAAAAATCATAGGACTTTATCTTTTGAAATTCTAAGCATACCTTATAAAAGATTTGCTTCTAAAATAGGAAAGATTTTTAAAAAATGAAGATTTGATGATGCCTGGTATTAATTTTTTAACTTTTCCCTTTGTACTACCTTGATAAAAGTAGTCATGGTTTAAGAAACAAGGGGCAAAGTTAGTCTCTTGAAATTCTTAAATGTGGTTTTCACATACTGCCTTATTATCTACTTTGTTACTTGTTTGCCTGGACGTTATAATGGGGTTACTCTACTTTTGATGGTGTTCTATTAAATCATGTTCCCTTTCTTGGACTATTGCTTTTTAAGATGTCGTCTTTGACCTGCTTTTTCATATCATCTTTATAATGGGATAGTGACCTGAATTTATGAAATCCTGACTTAAATCTTGACATCTTTATAGCGCATGTAGAGGTGAATGGGACAGTTTTTTAACAGCAATATCCCTAAAACATCATAAACTGAATTAAGAATGATAGTATGGAAGTATTTGAACACTGCCACCCAAAGAGGTTCTTCAGTGTTTTATTTTGGTTTGAAACCATTTTAGATGATGTTCTGTGACTTCTTTAGAAATTAATAAGTATGATTTGAATCCTGTCCCAAATAGATCCTTTGTACTTCATCACTACTTACTTTTAGGGACTTCAGTGAAGTCCTGGTTCCTTTACTATTGTTGTTTTATACTTGTGGCTTGAGCCATGGCTTACCGTACCAGCAGAAAGTGTTTATTTTTTATTTCATTGCCATTGTACTGTGGTAAGTCCCTCTTTAATTTCTAAACACATAAACCTTTGCTGCTTACTACATAAAGATTATGTTCGATGATCCTCCCAAGTTATTTTCCAGCTGTAAAATTAAATGATTTGAAGTAATATGTGCTTATCAAAGTCATGGTGGTATTTGTTACTGAAAAAATTAGAGGTTACAGTTCTCTTTGAGAACTTGACATTTTTTGCTTTCCACATGAATAAAGGGAGTGGCATGTTTCGGCTTTTATCACACAGTCAAAAACTTCCACACATTTCTATGCATATTCCAGGACATAAGATTTTTCAGTTTCGAAAGTCTTGTTTGGAAAAAAACTGGTGGAGGAGGATTCTTCATGTGTTCCTATTCTGTATTAATGAGACACTTCATTTTTCTGAAAGTTATACTTAAAAGAAAACATCTTATCAGAATCACCTTTCTTTTTACATTTCCGCTTAACCCTAGTGGTAAGATTGAGTGGGATGTAAATCTTTTCTGAAAATACCTGAAGTTACTATCACCACATACATGGTTGTTGCTGTCAGTGAAGTCATTACATGGAGGGGCAAGTGTAGTGTAATTTCTAGGGTGTTTCAGAGGTTCAATATCAGAAGAGGATGTAAAGCGGCTCTCAGAGAATGTTAGTGAACTTTAGGTCCACAACAACTTGGCATGGTGAATTTAGTTTGTGTTTTTAAAGTAATTGTTCTAGTTTACAAAACATTGAGACATAAATTTATTCATTACTATATTTATGATTCTTTGTAATTTTGTCATTCCTGAGAGGCTTGTACCATCCTAAGATTTTATATCTCACCAAATATACTAATATTTCCGAATGTTAATTTTTCTTCATCTTTAACTTTGACATTGGAAATAAATTAGTATAACCCCTGAAATACTGTGCATTCCTTTTGTTTATAATTGTCAATCTTTTAAGCTGTTACCTTCCTTTTGTTAGCTAGTCTTAGTATATATGAGTGCTAGCATGTGGTGAAAGAAAAAGGAAAATCTGGTTGTCCCCTTTAGACAGGCTTATTCACAAAAGTGGCAGTGCTTGATGTATTTTCAGGGAAGGATAGGTTTGGCTGTACAGCCAGCCAAAATAATTTAAATCATTTATTTCGGTCTAGTACATATTTTATCACCTTTCAGTTTCTTATCCATAAGCAGATGTTAATTTCACATGTTTTTAGGGGAATGGCATTTTCAATTTAGGCCATTGTCTAAAGCACTTTGCCAGAAATACACCTGACAGTTCTAGACTGATGTTAGATGTCTCTTGCCTTGGTTTCTCTTAGTGTATCCTTACTGCTTGGTATGTAGGTGTTTGGTATCTAATTATTCAATTAATTGCTCAGTATTGAATTATTTCAGTGGCTAACACCACTCCTTATTTGGAGTTCAGTCCTTTATTTAAGAGCCTAATGACTTTCCCAATATTTTTGCTTTTACATTTTTAAATTACGTGTGTACATATTAAATATAATTGATATCTTTGAGGTTAAGTTTTGAAGTGAATATTTGCATAGATCAGTTACTATAAGTCAAGACAAGTTTTTAAAGCTACTGAGTATAGTTCCTTGTGCTGTACAATAGGTCTTAGTTATCTATTTTATATATAGTATGTATATTTTAATCCCAAATTCCTAATTTATCCCTCCTATCACCCTCCTTTTCTTTTGGTAGCCATAAGTTTGTTGTTTGTTGTGAGTCTGTATCTATTGTATAAACTTCATTTGTATCATTTTAAAAATTCCAGATATAAGAGATATCATATGATACTTTGGTTTGCTTTACTTGGTATGATAATCTCTTGGTCCGTCCCTGTTGCTGCAAATGGCATTATTTCTTTCTTTTTTTTGGCTGTCATTGTGTTTCACATCTTTATCCATTCATCTATCACGGGCATTTAGATTGCTTCCATAGTTTTGTTTCATTTATTTATTTTGGGGTGCACTGGGTCTTTGTCGCTGCGAATGGGCTTTTTCTGGTTGTGGCAAGTGGATGCTACTCTAGTTGTGTTGGCTTCTTTTGTTGAAGAGCATGGGCTAATTCCTCCACCCCCCGCATGTGGAATCTTCCTGCACCAGGGATCACACTCCTGATACCTGTGTTGGTAGGTGAATTCTTAACCACTGGACTGCCAGAGAAGTTCACTTCCATAGTTTCTTAAGGAACCTCCATACTGATCTCCATGGTGGCTGTACCAATTTACATTCCCACTAACAGTGTAGGAGGTTTCATTTTTCTCCACACCCTCTCTAGCATTTATTATTTGTAGACTTTTTGATGGTTGGCCATTCTGGCCATTGTGAGGCGATACCTGATGGTAATTTTTACTTTCATTTCTGTAATAGTAATGTTGAGCATCTTTTCATGTGCCTTTTGGCCGTCTTGTGTGTCTTTGGAGAAAATAACAGTTTAGATCTTTTGCCCATGTTTTGATTGTTTTTTTGGTCTTTTGAGAAGGGGTTTTTTATATTAAGCTGTGTGAGCTGTTTGTATATTTTGGAGATGAATCTCTTGTCAGTTGTGTTATTTGCAAATATTTTCTCCTATTCTGTAGAGTGTCTTTGTTTTGTTTATGGTTTCCTTTGCTGTGCAAAAACTTTGAAGTATTAAGTCTCAGTTTATTTTTGTTTTTATTTAAGGTAATGGTTTCAACTAAAGAAAAAGATTGAATTTTAATATATGAAGGGAAGTAATTTCCAAATAGGGAGTAGTTCATTTAAACCAAAGGATTATATTTTAATCTGTTAGGACATGTAGCTTACAGATCATTACATTTTTGTGAGATACATACAGACTTGCTGACATTGAAAAGAGCAGTGGTGAAGAAGAGTTCAAAGTGATAAAGCCATACTATTTTGATTTTCTTTTATGGTTATTGGGACATGATATAATAAGTAATGTGTGTAAAACGCTCTGCATATCTGGGTGCTCACCATGGATAAACGTGTGTTGTCAGCCCCTTTCCATAAAAAATACTCCAACTTCTCTCCATTTCACCAAATGCTTGTATACTACTCTCAAGTTGCCTTGAAATTTCTGCAGTAACATCCTAACTGGGCTCCTTAACACCCACTTATGTTTGTCCCTTGTGATATATTTTCAGCAAAGGGTTTAATATATTTTAGAAACAGAACTAATCAGGTCATTCCTATGCATAAAATCACCCATTGTACTGAATATCACGTTTAACTTGTTGCCTTTAAGCAGTAGTGACTTTTAAAAAATTGTTTGCTTTTTTTTTTATGGTTTTATTAAGGTATATTTAACATATACAATGAACTATCCAAGTTCAGGTATACAGTTTGATACATTTTGACTCATGCCTGAAACCACCACTGTAATCATGACCTTTTTCTGGTGAATGCCTTCTCCTTTACCTCCCCAGCCTCCAGTCTGCTTTCTGTCACTCAATTGATCAGCTAGGAGTAGAATGGATAGATCATATGGTAGGTGTATATTTTTAACTGCCCAACTGTTCTCCAAAATGATTGTATCACTTTACATTCTCAGTAGCAGTATGCTTCCCATCCTTGCCAAAGCTTGGTGTGGTCAGTTTTTAAAAATTCTAGCCATTGTAGCACACACATAATGGCTTCTCCCTGTGACTTACACTGTTGAGCATCCTCACTCACATCATCTCTGTCTGTATATTTAAGTTAGTATTGTTACGCTCTACTGAACAGAGATAGTTGTTTCCGTTGTTGGTCATTTTGAAAAGCACTTCTAAGTGTTTGGACTCTTAAGGCCATAGCTTTTAAGCAAATCCATGAGAAATTCTCCCCCCACTCTGGAATGTAATGTGTGAAGTACCAGTCTAATCTCAGATTAAACAGGCACTATTGGTGTATTTTTGCCAGTTTTATAACCTGATGGGATAATAAAGATAATATTGATTACATTTTATCCAATAAGACATTTTTTACAATATTCTTTTGAACTTCAGCATCATATGTAATTGACAAAAACTGTTTTACTACCATTTCTATTTAAGGTATAATGACAATGTGGTCCCCCCCGCCCCAACATTTCCTGGTTATGTGGAACTTCATAAGCGGTCTTTACTTGAGACCTCACAATGCCTAATCCTTACCTTAAATCCACACAGGAGGAGATGCGAAACACTTACAGATTTTATTAAAGAGATTTGGAGAACTGGTGGTCCGGTGGTTGACTCCACACTTCCAATACAGGGGGCATGAGCTTGATCCCTGGTTGGGAAACTAAGATCCCTTATGCTGCCAGGCGTGGCCAAAAAATTATTTAAGTCCAAGATTTTCTTTTAAAGAGCTGTGGATTTTTTTATGATTGTTCTTTTGTTATAGAAAATGTTGAATTTTTAATAAAATAAAAACAGTTGTGATTAAATGTACATATTTACCATTTTAAGTGTATTATGGTTCATTGTCAGTAAGTAAATTCATAATATTGTGCAACCATCCTTACTATTCATCTCTGGAATTTTTTGTCATCTCAGTTGAAATTACCCATTAAACATTAACTCTCTCTTATATACTCTTCCCAGTCCCTGTTAACCATTATTGTACTTGTCTCTATGAATTTGCCCATTTGGTAACTCATACGTACAATCATTCTTGTGTCTGCCTTATTTCAATAGCATATGTTGCCAAGGTTAATTCATGTTGCAGCATGTATCAATTTTATTCCTTTTTAACACTGAATATTTTATTCTACTTTGTTTATCTACTTGTGGGTTGTTTGCAAATTTTGTATATTAGGAATTTAATAGAATTTTAATTGCTCTATCTCATTAGGAGTTCTTGTTCAGTACTATTTGCAGTTATAAACCCTTTTAAGAAGAATAAATAATAAAGATCCATTCCTCTTAAAACTACTGAACATATAGGCAATAAATTACAGTCTAATTCCAATTTATAATCTCTGGGGACTGTAGGTTAAGAACCCCTGCTTTTGAATTATTTTTTTCTATTTCTCATTTTGCTGTTTGTTTCCATGAGGATTTCAGTGAAGGAGGAATAGGAACATTGTTCTGGATTCCTTTGGATGATAAAGTAAATAGGACAAATAGCTATATTTTAGTGACTCTTTGTGATTATTGGTGGTGGTTTAAGTCGACAGGTTTGTAATAAGAGTATGACATGGGAAAAGTGCCTTCCTTTCTGGCCAACAGGCACATATAAAGATGCTCAGTATCACTAGTTATTAGAGAAATGAAAATTGAAACTACAATAAGGTATCACCTCACGCCATCATCAGAAAAGCCTACAAATAATAAATGCAGGAGAGGATGTGGGGAAAAAGGAACTTTCCTATACTGTTAGTAGGAACGTAAATTGGTGCAGTCAGTATGGAGAACAGTATGGAGGGTGCTTAAAAAACTAAAAATGGAGTTACCACATGAGCCAGTAATCGCACTCCTGGTCATATACGCAGAAAAGATGAAAACTCTGATTCAAAAAAAATATATGAAACCCAGTGTTCATAGTAGTACTGTTTACAATAGCCAAGACGTTTTTTGCTCAGTCACTAAGTCGTGTCCGACTCTTTGCGACCCCGTGGACTACAGCACACCAGGCTTCCTCTCCTTCACCATCTCCGGGAGCTTCCTTAAACTCCTGTCCTTTGAGTTGGTGATGCCATCCAATCGTCTCATCCTTTGTTGTCCCCTTTTCCTGCTTTCAATCTTTCCCAGCTTCATAGTTTTTTTAATGAGTCGGCTCTTTGCATCAGGTGGCTGAAATATTGGAGCTTCTGCTTCAGCATCAATTCTTCCACTCAATGTTTGGGGTTGATTTCCTTTAGGATTGGCTGGTTTGATCTCCTTGGTATCTCAAGGGACTCCAAAAGAGTCTTCTAGCACTACAATTCAAAAGCATCAAATCTTTTTCCATGCCAAAGAAAATAAAGTCAGTCGTTGTTTCCCCATTTATTTGCCATGAAATGATGGGACTGGGTGCCATGACTTTTTTTTTTTTGAATGTTGAGTTTTAAGCCAGCCTTTTCACTTTCCTCTTTCACCTTCGTCAAGAGGCCAAGAGCCAAAACGTGGAAGTAGCCTAAATACCCATGGGCAGATGAGTGGGGAAAGAAGTGGGTTGTGCATGCACTCAGTGGGATATTACTCAGACATAAAAAAGAATGAAATAATGTCATTTGCAGCCACTTGGATAGACCTGGAGATTATCATACTAAGTGAAGTAAGAGGACAGATGTATCATATGTGGAATCCTTAAAAGTGATACAAATGAGCTCATTTAAACAAAGACATAGAAAACAAATTCATGGTTACCTAAGGGTTTGAAAGGGGAGGAGGGATAAATTGGGGATATGTGATCAATAGAAGTACTACTATATAAAATAACAGAGACCTACTATACATATAGCACCTATATTGTGGTATATTGAGTGTCAATAATCTTGTAATAAACTGTAATGGAAGACCATCTGAAAACACGTGTGTTGTTGCTGTTGTCACTAAGTCATGTCCAACTCTTCTGCAACCCCAGGGACAGTGTAACCCACCAAGCACCTCTATCCGTGGGATTTTCCAGGCAGGAATATTGTAGTGGGTTGCCATTTCCTTTTCCAGGGTATATTCCCAATCCAGGGATTGAACCTGTGTCTCCTGCACTGGCAGGAGAGTTCTTTAGCACTGAGCCGCCAGGGAAGCCTATGTGTATACAGGCATGTGTGTTATGTATATATAACTGAGTCACTTTGCTATGCATCTGAAAGTAACATTTCTTTCTTTATTTCTTTTTTTACGGAAAGGAAAAAGTTTCAGTTACACATGGCTTTTTGATGAAGGGATGTGATTATAGAGCACACATTTAAAGTGAGTTTAAGCATTGCACAATGGTTTGGGCCAGACTGAACTCAGTGTTGCCTGATTGTAGCTTCCTTTTGTGATAGTGTGTCAAGGCGCTCCATTTTCTGTGGTGTATGAAAGTTAGCTACTATGAAAGCAAGGGATGTGATTCTGCAACTTTTTCACTCGTATTTTTCTCTTAATGGGTAGAATTCTATACTTGGTTGAAAATATAATGATATTAATGATATAAAGATAGTCTGTATCACTGATTAGCTAAGATGCTCATGAACAAACTTAAAATTTAAATTTAGAAAGGGCATTTTGCCTCTATGGGAATATGGCACCATTGGTGTGTTGTAGTCAGTAAGTTCCCATTTTAAAGGGTTTTAGTGAATCACATTCTGTTAATGCATTTCTTTTACCTTGTCGTTAAGTGTTTAATATTTGCAAGAACTTCCTGGGAGGGGGGGCGTGGTAAGACTGTTAATATTGTTGTGTAAATAACTTTCAAGATGATATATATAACTATTAAGTCCGATGGGAGTTCAGTTCAGTTGCTTAGTTGCGTCCAGCTCTTTGTGACTCCATGGACTGCAGCACCCCAGGCCTCCCTGTCCATCGCCAACTCCTGGAGTTGACTCAGACTCATGTCCATTGAGTCGGTTATCCCATCCAACCATCTCATCTTCTGTCATTCCCTTCTCCTGCCTTCAATCTTTCCCAGCATCAGCGTCTTTTCCAATGAGTCAGTTCTTCGCATCAGGCGGCCAAAGTATTGGAGTTTCAGCTTCAGCATCAGTCCTTTCAAAGAATATTCAGGACTGATTTCCTTTTGGATGGACTGGCTGGATCTCCTTGCAGTCTAAGGGACTCCAAACAACACCACAGTTTAAAAACATCAATTCTTCGGTGCTCAGCTTTATAGTCCAACTTTCACATCCATGCATGACTACTGGGAAAACGATAGCCTTGACTAGTCGGACCTTTGTTGGCAAAGTAATAATGTCTCTGCTTTTTAAAATGCTGTCTAGGTTCGTCATAACTTTTCTTCCAAGGAGCAAGCGTCTTTCAATTTCATGGCTACAGTCACCATCTGCAGTGATTTTGGAGCCCAAGAAAAGATAGTCTGTCATAGTTTCCATTGTTTGCCCATGTATTTGCCATGAAGTGATGGGACCAGATGCCATTATCTTAGTTTTCTGAATGTTGAGTTTTAAGCCAACTTTTTCACTCTCTCAAGAGGCTCTTTAGTTCTTCTTCGCTTTCTGCCATAAGGGTGGTGTCATCTGCACATCTGAGGTTATCGATATTTCTCCCGGCAGTCTTGATTCGAGCTTGTGCTTCCTCCAGCCCAGCCTTTCTCATGATGTACTCTGCATATAAGTTAAATAAGCAGGGTGACTATATACAGCCTTGACGTACTCCTTTTCCTATTTGGTACCAGTCTGTTGTTCCGTGTCCAGTTCTAACTGTTGCTTCCTTACCTGCATACAGATTTCTCAAGGCAGGTCAGGTGGTCTGAATTTTCCAGAGTTTGTTGTGGTCCACACAGTCAAAAGACTTTGGCATAGTCAATAAAGTAGAAATAGATGTTTTTCTGGAACTCTTGCTTTTTCGATGATCTAGCAGATGTTGGCAATTTGATCTCTGGTTCCTGCCTTTTCTAAAACCAGCTTGAACATCTGGAAGTTCAGAGTTCACATACTGTTAAAGCTTGGCTTGGAGAATTTTGAGCATACTTTACTAGCATGTGAGAGGAGTGCAGTGGTGTGGTAGTTTGAGCATTTCTTTGGGAATTACATGTACTTAAATCTCACCTTTTTAGCTAGCTACTGTTGTTGTTATCCGTTTATGAAATTGTGTGGATTATTTGGTGTTGCTTTGTTTTTATTTGAAATGAGACTGTCAAAGACATTTTTCTTGATAATGAGAAAAATAAGAGTTATGAAAGATTATTAACACACAAACTCTTGGATAAGGAGCATTCATGTGCCATAAGCCACCTTCCAGTGAGTATTTGGGCATTTTTATACTAGTGTACCATATTTTGAAGAAACTATGCATGGATGGTCCTTAAGTTTTCTTGGTTTCTAGAAAAGAGCTTAGAAGGCTGCTGGAAGGAGTATCCTGGTCTCTCCATTCTGAATAATTGGAAAGAGATAATGTCTGATTAGTATGGTTTTTATTGGATATGAAGTCTTGTAAAGATAGTTCTTGTTTTAAGAAATTTGTTTTATTTATAAAACAACTGAAGAAACTGAAAATTTTTTTTCCCCCCAACTGGCAGATGAGTTAGCTCATTTGGCACAAAGAAAGAGATGCTGGGAATAAAGGAGTTTTGTTTTTGTCAAGTCTAGGATAGTTTTCTGTTAAATCTCAGAAGCCGAGCTTTCTCTGTTACTTGTAAACATCTGACTTTTCTACCTTGATATGTGTGACACCATTTATTTATTTATTCTTTTGGCTAAGCCACATGGCTTGCAGAATTTTACCTCTCAAACAGGGATTGAACTGAAGCCATGGCAGTGAAAACCCCAAATCTTAACCACTAGGCAACCAGGGGATTCCCACCATTTCTTTTTTCAAAGGTGTAATTCACAATTTTAAAACTATTCCTAATTGACTTCTTTTACTCTTTTAATTTTGGTAAATAATGGGAAGAAGTTTGGGGAGGGCATTATGGTACTTAATCATACAAGGTGCATAGCAGGAGGAGATTCTAAACAGACACTGTGTGCTGCAGTACTTGATGGAAAAGGTCTTCACATGTAGTTTCAGTGCTTTGAATGGACACTGATCATTTTAGAGTGATATTTAGTGATACTAAGTTGAGACTTAGTTTTGTCTCTCAGATCCTTACAGGTTGTGTGTGTGTATTTACTACTTATTTCACATTTTTCCCGTTTCATCTTTTGCTCTTTACTCCATCTTATACATGAATTTCAGAAGTCTCTGAAAAAAAGTTATTTAGTTGCTATTAGAGTTGTAGACTTAGTCTGATTCTGTTTTCTTCTGAGGCTGAGAGAAGCCTCCAAACTCATATGGAGGTAGAAATTGTAGTTCCACTACTGTTCGATGTTTTTGCCTGAATTTAGAGGTTTCAGAGTGATGTTTTCTGTTTATTCAGAATGACTCTTTTTCTTAATTTTTTAGGGGCCTTAATGACAGTAATTTCTCTAAAGAGCAGAAAGGTCAACAATACCAGAATTGTTTTGATATGATCTAATGGATATTAAGGACACGAGATTGTTGTGTGGGTTATCCTAACTAAATGGTATGATTTAGCACTCATTTTAAAATAAAACTAGTTCCCCTAGTTCTGGGTGTTTCTTTCTTTTTAAATCACTTTATTGAATCTAAGCTTGGTTTTATTTTGGGTGTCCACAAAGCCTCTTTTTTTTTTTTTTTTTTTTAATAATTTTAGACAACAGAAACGTTGTCTAAAATGTTGCCCCCATAAGTACAGAATGTACTTATACCATTTAGTTTTTCCTACTAACAACTTAGTTTGTCCTGGAAGTTTTGCCGATTTGTTTTATCATTCAGTTCATTCATTGGGGCTTTCCTGGTGGCTCAGATGGTAAACAATCCACCTGCAATGAGGGAGACCTGGGTTCGATCCCTGGGTTGGGAACATCCCCTGGAGGAGGGCATGGCAACCCACTCCAATATTCTTGTCTGGAGAAATCCCCATGAACAGAGGAGCCTGGTGGGCTACAGTCCATGGGGTCACAAAGAGTCAGACACGACTGACTAAGCACACACCGCATGTTCATTGGTGGATCCTGTCTACAACAGTTATTACTGGTGCCTTTGCCTAGTGTAGAAGTTTTTAAAATGTCAGTAACAGTTTTCACTGGATTATATGTGTTTGTGTATATATAGTTAAATCTTTGGTAACTGGCAGGCAGTTTTTCAAATGATTCTTATATTGTGGATATTGATAATACTTAAGGTTACATTTTCAATTGATTAATAACCTTTACTATGTGTCTTTGTTTTACTTGTGAAATTTTTCATCAATTAGGAAAATATTTTTATAATTAATGCTTTTTAAAAGTTTTGTTTTTATTTGGAATGTTGAAATGGCCAGTTCCACCATAATTAATAGAAATAATTTTCAGTTACCAATGAAGGAACCGTGGGGTCAAAGAGTGAATTTAACACTTAACATGATCATGAAAATTGCTCTATTGGGGTAGTTTTACAATCAAATAGGCATTTTGTTTCCTAGGGTTGATTATATTTCTGGGTAGCTGTTTCTTATAAATTAGCATTGGTCAATGGATATTGAGTCCAGTGTAGATTTGTTAGATGAGAGTTGGGACACAGTTTTATAAACTTTAATTTGTATTTCTGAAGTTCAGATAGCTTTGAAAATTTGAAAATCTTCATAAAGCATTTGGTGGCAAAAACTAAATTATTAAACAGATGTGAAATTAGTCTTTATTTTTCATAGGGAGAGATAATTTGTTGGATTAGGAAATCCTGTTTCAGATCCTTTCGGTATATTAATTTAAGGTGAACTACATTACTTTAAAATTTGGAGGGGACGTATAGTAGATAGATGCCCAGTAAATTCTGAATGATGCAAATTAAAATCAAAGACATGAAATGTTAACTGTTGAAAGAATAGGTAATGCTATAAAGGTATCCTTAAGAATATAAATAAAAACTTTTTTCTTAACTTTTTTTTCTACATTGTAGAACAAACAAGGTAAAATTACTTACAGGATTAGCTTAGTGCTGTAAATAAATTGACAGGGATTAACATCTGACTTTGTGTTTCTTTAAAGGAATCATAAGTTTCCCGTTGTGGTTTGTTGTTTTTTTTTTTTTAATTTAAAAATCACAGTTTGGTATAGTTGGCTGTGTAACATTAAAGAATATCTTAGAAGATAATAATTCATAGTTGTCAAACCAATATTTTGTCTTTCTTCACAAAACTGAAAAAGTAGTAGTACACATTTTTCCCCATAATGTCATAACTGGTGATTGGATTCAGGTGTATGATCTGATCTGATCTTTACTCTGCCCTCCCCCTACCCAATTTTATAGCATGCTATAAAGTTCTGAATAATTTTTTTTTAATAGGGATTAAGAAATACGTTGTGGGCCTCATTATCAAGACATCATCTGACCCAACTTGTGTAGAGGTAAGAGCTTTTTTGGAAGCTACTGTGAGAGTGTAAAATCATTTAAATATTGGATCTTGATCTTAAACCCACTTCTGTCACAGACATATAGACACATATGCAAATCATTTATGATAGATCTGCAGTCACTTTGTTCTTTCTGCCGGGCATGGATGGGGGGCTGCCTGCATTTGTTATTTATTATATCAATTTTTTTAAGTCCTCGTTTAAACTTCTTTCTTTTCTTAGAAAGAAAAGGTATATATCGGGAAGTTAAATATGATTCTCGTTCAGGTGAGATTTTACTTGATATATTGTTTTCCCTGAGAATTAAGTGCTTTCCTGAGAATTAGGCTGATAAATTGAACAAAGTATTCTATTTTATTGATTAACTAAACATCTTGCAAAGTGGTGATAGTAGTCCTCACAGTGTTTACAATAGTTAGCCCATTGTCTAACATTTAAGGTTGTTAATATGCTGTGGTAGTATTTACAAAGAGCACTACAGTATTTACAAGTACTGTAAAAACTTCACTTCTTTGGCTCCAATATGGGTTGGACTCATTAAAAAATTTTTGCCTCATATTTTTTCTTTCTTTTCCATGTCAGCTATCTCAGTCTTAACTGATGCATTTAAAAATTGCTTTGAGTTCAAGCATCCGTTTAATTGATCTTTATACTTTACCTGTTTTTTAAACTTTCTATATATCTAACTAGAAATTTTTAATTTACATAACTTTTAAAATATGTACAAAAATCTTCCTGAGAATGGAGCATTTAAGACATAGGACTTTGTAGTTTCTACTCAGTATATTCTATATAGAGACTGGAACGTTTCCTGTCTTGATAAAGGGGAACAAAATGAAGGGTGGTTGATAATTTGCTTCTGCTTTTGGTATCACAGTTTCTATGAAGTTTGTTTATTTGCACTTGACAAGTGAAAAGAAATTAACACTTTCTATTTTATTTTAGATACTTAAACAGGAGTGGCCAAAACACTGGCCAACTTTTATCAGTGACATTGTTGGAGCAAGTCGGACCAGTGAAAGTCTCTGTCAGAATAATATGGTGATTCTGAAACTCTTGAGTGAAGAAGTATTTGATTTTTCTAGTGGACAGATAACCCAAGTGAAAGCTAAGCATTTAAAAGACAGGCAAGTAATTGCTTTAGAATTTTTAAGCAATTTTTCAAACAATTTCAAGAAATTGGAGGTAGATTATAAATATTTAAGAAACAAGTTAATACATTTTAAATTCTTTTTTACTTCAGATTTAAATAATGCTTAAATACCCTAATATTCTAAATTGGGGAGGCTTGAAAAATATGTATGGTATTACAGCAAAGTAACTTCATACATGTTATGTGGAAAGAATATAGATTAAGAATTCCCAGAAAGCTCTTGGAAGTCTGTTTTATATGGTGCCTAGTTAATTACAGGTCCAAGGATATGACTTGTGTCCAAATGTCTACTGAATTCTGCTGTTCCTACATTTTATCCATTTTCCTATAGTTAACACCAGAAACATGGCAGATTTTATTTTCTTCAACATAGTAATAAAAATGTGTTTAGTCATTATGGAACAAATATTTTACCTTTGTGTGTTTAAACTAGCTTCAGAATTTAGAATTTTTATCTCTGGTTCGGTGTGTAAGCACAATGGATTAGGGATATTTAACACTGCTTCTTTCCATTTGGAGAGTTTTATTTCAACTGTCTGGATTTAAAAGACTAGATTAAAAAAATAATAATAATAATAAAAATAAAAGACTAGATTGAGGGATATCCCTGGTGGCCCAGTGGTTAAGACTCAGAATTTCCACTTCAGGGAGCACTGGTTCGATCCTTGGTTGGGTCATTAAGATCCTGCAAGCCATGCTGCATGACCAAACTAAAAAATTAGTAAAAGACTATGTTAATTGAAATTTTTCAAATAGATTAAGGATGACATAAAAACCAAACCTTTAAGAAAGGAAATTAACATGCCCTTTATAGGTGAGTTTTAAAAGAATATTTACTCATAGTTTTAGTAACTAATTTATTTAAATATTTATTTATTTACCTGGTGGCTCAGACAGTAAAGAATCCGCCTGCAGTGTTGGAGACCTGGGTTTGATCCCTGGGTTGGGAAGATCCTTGGAGGAGGACACAGCAACCCATTCCAATATTCTTGCCTGGAGAATCCCTGTGGACAGAGGAGCCTGGCAGTCTCCAGTTCGTAGAGTTGCAAAGAGTCAGACACAAGCAGCTTAAGCACGGCACATGTATTTATTTGGCTGTGCCATGTCTTAGTTGTGGCATGTGGGTTCTAGTTCCCTGACCAGGGATCAAAGCCAGAGTCTTAGCCACTGGACCACCAGGAAAGTCCCAACTTCATAACTTTCGATGAAATTATTGATACCTGTGTTTATAAATAGAAGTAACTCGGGTTTTAATGGCTGCTGAAATGTTGTTACTCTAAACAGTTACAGCATTTCTTCTAAACTGATCACTTTTTTTTCTTTAGCATGTGCAACGAATTCTCACAAATTTTTCAGCTTTGTCAGTTTGTGATGGTAAGTGTTTTTAATTTCAGTTTTTAAAAAATAACTATATTATTATAGGAAGATGTTAATTGAAAAACATGTTTTTGTTGTAGGAAAATTCCCAAAATGCTCCACTTGTACATGCGACTTTAGAAACGTTGCTCAGATTTCTTAACTGGATTCCGCTTGGATATATTTTTGAGACCAAGTTAATCAGCACATTAATTTATAAGGTATGTGAATGCATTTCAGTTATTTTCTTATAAATAAAGTTTGCACAACTATGCTTTTGAATAGAAAAACCAATCTGCATTCATAACCATAATCAGCCTTATTTCTGAGATGAGAAAACTGCTGAGAACTTTTCTGCAGTTTCAGCTACTGATTTTTAAAAACAGTGTCAGAATCTTTTGATACTGTCACTTTACTAGGCAGTCTCTTATATTCTATGTGAACAACTAATTGTTTGCAGTAGCATGTAATGCCTATATAAAGTCTTGTAATTGTTTATCCAGAGATATTCAATTAACAACTGGTTGTATTTTCAGATGTTTTCTAATCAAATGTAATGAATAAATTATGTATTTAATCAAGACCCTCTAAAAGCAGACTATTATAACTTATATTTGGGGCTTTGTAGTTCAGGACTTGATGGGGTCATGTTCTAATGTGAATTTACTATGTTGGAGCCACCATTTTATCAATAGAAAGTTTATTTTAAATTGCTTGCTGTTGTCAACAATACCACGGGAAATGTTGGGCATTTATGTACTTGTACAGATACTTACTTTGTGCAAATTTTAATACATGTAAGTGTTGGTCAATAAGTATGTCCATTTTTAAGGCTTTTGATGCTCATCAAATTGCCACCCACAAATGGGAGGCTACATTTATTCCTTCTTAACAATAAAATATGAAAGAGCCAGTTCCCTACATCTTTGTTAATCTTAGGTATATTGCTGATCTCTTAGAATCTTAAACAATTATAATATTTTCAGATTATACAGAAAACATGTCTTTAAAAGTCATGTAGTAGATGATGAGAAAAGTTTCTAAGCAACTTCGTGTTTTTCAGATGTCTAAAGACACATCAAAAGAAAGCACAGTTTGCTTTTAAATTTTACTGTCCATTGGGTGGATAATGAAATTTCCTTAAAATATAGGTACCAAAAACCTGTATCACCACCTATTTGCCAGATTTTTTTCCCCCAGTGTTCCTGATTTCTAAATCCTTCATTGTTTTTTTAATTGTTAATTTTAAGTAAAGTGTTCCAGGCCATTTAATTTTATGCTCCCTCTCTCCCCCCATTCTTTTAATTAAAATAGTTCCTGAATGTTCCAATGTTTCGAAATGTCTCTCTGAAGTGCCTCACTGAGATTGCTGGCGTGAGTGTAAGCCAGTATGAGGAGCAATTTGTAACGCTATTTACACTGACAATGATGCAGCTAAAACAGGTAATGTAACACTCTTATTAAACTGACTAAACACTTTTAGTGCCTTAGAAAAAGTTGGATTTCAGTTGAAACATTTCACCACAGCTTAACATTAATAGATCAGTGCAATTTTGTGTTTATTATATAAAATGAAGGGTAAGCTAGAAATTTTGAGAATCCTTGAAATAAAGGTTCTGGGAATGTTTTGATAATTAATTTCTGAAGAATTTAAAGTTTTGGTCACTTGGGGTTTAATATTCTGCCTTTGACCTTCCATCTTTTAAATAAAGGAATCAGCTAAGTCCTAGTTTGACTAGGTATATATGAAATTATCTAGAAGGTTAATCATAAAACTACATTGCTACATAATATGTTTGTAATCTGAATCAACTACATATTTGAACATTTTTAATAACACTAAGGTGGGAAAACTGATTTAGGAAAAATTTCAAAGGATCATCTTTAAGGAAATCTTACTATGCTATTGATTTAAAAAACAAAAGCTAGGACAGAAAGGTACAAAAATGGATATAATAGACCAAGGCATTTTTTTTAAAGATAGCTATTTAACTCCATATGTTTTAAAATTAATAAAATGTGGGGGAAATTTAGAACTTAAATGTAGTATCTTTGTTGTTATTTTGAAGGCTTATGATCCATATTTAAATTTGCAGATGCTTCCTCTAAATACCAATATTCGACTTGCATACTCAAATGGAAAGGATGATGAACAGAACTTTATTCAAAATCTTAGTTTGTTTCTCTGCACCTTTCTTAAAGAACATGGTCAACTTATAGAGAAAAGATTAAATCTCAGGGAAACACTCATGGAGGTAGGCTTTGTGGAGCTTTTGGCTTCTGAAATTAATAATAATTTAAACTATGCTTTTGTTCTAAAATTCTTTTGACTTACTCTTTGACATATCTTATTATTTGTCTGCACAATACACGTACATGCTGTCAATTCTGAATTCTAGTCAGAAGCCAAGTATCCTGATTTCTGTGTTCTATTCAATGCCAGATCAGTAATTTATAATGAAAATTAAATTCCAATAAATGTGCGTATGGGTCATTTCTAAGATGAAAAGTCTAAAAACCTTATTTTATAATAGAGGTGTAACAACATACAACTTTTAAATTGCGTGGGTGGTGTTTAGTACATTCACAGATTGCACGACTGGCAGTTAGTCCATTCACAGTGTTGTCAGCCATCTATCTATTCTAAAACATTTGTTCATTACCCACGAAGGATAAAGGTACCTGTTGAAACAAGTCATTCCATTCTGCTCTTCTCTCTAGTCCCTAGCAACAAGTAATTTGCTTTACAACTCAATGGATTTACCTATTCTAAACCTTTCATATAACTGGAATTATAATGTATGGACTTTTATTGTTACTGCTTTCTTGCACTTAACATATTACCATGTTATAGCACATGTCAGTACTTCATCCCTTTCATGCAGAATAATATCCCTATGGATATACATCATTTTTTGTGTCTGTTCATCTGTTGAGCATTTCAATTATTTCTCCCTTTTGCTGTTACCAAATATCATTTGATGTCCATATTTTTTTACAGTCATGTAAGTTTCTTAGCATGTTGTAGGACATGTCAGAAGAAAGCACACTTTGCTCCTATACAATTTCTACTGTATATTTGGTAAATGATGAAACTTGAGAGTGTACAAAAAGCAATGTGAAATTTTATTTCCCATTAACATAGCAAATGGAAAGCCGTTTAAGGTTGATTAGTAATGTCTAAGGATTGTTTTAATAGTTTTGGTCTTCTGTGTAGGCCCTTCATTATATGTTGTTGGTATCCGAAGTAGAGGAAACTGAAATCTTTAAGATTTGTCTTGAGTACTGGAATCACCTGGCAGCTGAACTCTATAGAGAGAGCCCGTTCTCAACGTCTGCCTCTCCATTGCTATCTGGAAGTCAGCATTTTGATGTTCCTCCTAGGAGACAGCTGTATTTGCCTGTATTGTCCAAGGTAACAACAGTGTGTGGTTGAGTGTGCTTTCTCTGATTTTGGAGGACCAAATGAAAATGCTGGCTTTTATTTTTTGGCTGAATCTATCCAAGCACAACCTGTGAGTTTGTTAGGAATGCAAATGAGATGCAGGAAAGTTAACAGTTGATTTTTGTCCATGTTTAGATTGAAAATTATTGTAGAGTTACATTTTAAGTATGTTTATTGTTTTATATTGTGGGCATGATTTTGTTCGGTATGTTGGTGTTGAGTGCCATTTTTTTGAGAGTGGGAGTTATATTTGATGTAACTGATTTCAGAGATCTAACAGATTTTTTTTTTTTAATTGTTGAATAGGTCCGTTTATTAATGGTTAGTAGAATGGCTAAACCAGAGGAAGTATTAGTTGTAGAAAATGATCAGGGAGAAGTTGTAAGAGAATTCATGAAGGATACCGATTCCATAAATTTGTATAAGAATATGAGAGAAACATTAGGTAAGTAAATAAATACTACTAATTTAATCCTTATTTTTAAAAATTCTGTTCTTTTGTGGAAATACTGTTTAGGCAACAAGGCATGCTTAGTTTCTGAGTCTGTTAATAGCCATCCTTATTAGGGTGCTGTTGGTCTTAGTAAAAATCTTTTTTGCTCATTAAGTTTTGCATTTTAAAACATGGAATTTTTTTCCTTCCTTGTAGTTTATCTTACTCATCTGGATTATGTAGATACGGAAAGAATAATGACTGAGAAGCTTCACAATCAAGTGAATGGTACGGAGTGGTCATGGAAGAATTTGAATACATTGTGTTGGGCAATAGGCTCCATTAGTGGAGCAATGCATGAAGAGGATGAAAAGCGATTTCTTGTTACTGTTATAAAGGTATGCAAGAGATAGGTGTGAACTGGAACCTTGATAGTGTATTTTACTGTAAATGACTGAAATTTTTCTCACTTTACAGGATCTATTAGGATTATGTGAACAGAAAAGAGGCAAAGATAATAAAGCTATTATTGCATCAAATATCATGTACATAGTAGGTCAATATCCACGATTTTTAAGAGCTCACTGGAAATTTTTGAAGACAGTAGTTAACAAACTCTTCGAATTCATGCATGGTAAATCCTGTTTGCTTAATAGATTTTATTTTTGCTTAATGGAAAAAGCAAAATTTTTTTGAATTTTTTTTTTTATTTTTGTTTTGTTAAGAGACCCACGATGGAGTCCAGGACATGGCTTGTGATACTTTCATTAAAATAGCACAAAAGTGCCGCAGGCATTTCGTTCAGGTTCAGGTTGGAGAAGTAATGCCATTTATTGATGAGATTTTGAACAACATTAACACTATAATTTGTGATCTTCAGCCTCAACAGGTATGTGTATCAGTAAGCATATTTTTCTTTTTCTTTTTTTCAGTAAGCATATTTTTCTTAGAAAATAACTACTGCTTTAATGAGAATTCATTAATAGGGGTAGAACGCCACTAATGGATTAAATTCAAGTGTTTCTGTGTTCTAATTTTTATAGTGAGGCAGAAATTCAATCAGAAGTGTGTTAAACTGATTTACTGTTTATCACTGACATGTTAACAAAATTAGCTTAAGTGTGTAAGTGAATTATTTGTATGTGATTTTCCTTATTATGATGTATACAAGTAAAATGTCTGTCTTTTAACATAGGTCCATACATTTTATGAAGCTGTGGGGTACATGATTGGTGCACAAACAGACCAAACAGTACAAGAACATTTGATAGAAAAATATATGCTACTTCCTAATCAGGTTTGGGACAGCATAATCCAGCAAGCAACCAAAGTAAGTTTTAGTTACTTTTTGTAAAAGTTCTGATGGAATCTAAGAAAGTTACATTTACAAAAGTAGTAAATTTAGTACCTTGACATGTATATCTGATCCATAGTGCTTTGTGTGCTTTTGCACATTGAAAGAATGGTAACATTTTTATTCTGTTTGGATGATATTTTGGGAAATACTTTCCTCCATTCTTTAGTGATAAAGACTTTTGCAGTACTTTTACACTTTAGGATTATATATGTGATGGTGGTTTGTAGTAATGTGGGTAATTTTTTTTGCTTCAGCAAAAAGAATTCTGTTACAATAAATGGAGTTGTGGTTTGTTCTTACAGAATGTGGATATACTTAAAGATCCTGAAACAGTCAAGCAACTTGGTAGCATACTGAAAACAAATGTGAGAGCTTGCAAAGCAGTTGGACACCCATTTGTGATTCAGCTTGGGAGAATTTATTTAGATATGCTTAATGTATACAAGTGCCTCAGTGAAAATATTTCTGCAGCTATTCAAGCTAATGGTAAGCAATTCTGAATTCTCATGAAATGATATATTAAGTCAGTTCTACATTCACTGCCTTAGCCATAAGCATTTAGCACTTTTGACAAAATACCTCCCATGCTTTAGGCAATCTTCAACAATTTTTAATGAGTCGCACTTGCCCCTTTCCCTTATAAAATTAGTCTCGTTTCCCAGGAAATTAGTCTGTGTCCTCTCGTTTTTTGGGGCATTCTGGGTGGCTGAGTCGGGAAGATCCCCTGGAGGGGGAAATGACAGCACACTCTAGTACTCTAGTCCTCTTGCCTGGAAAAATCCCGGGGACAAGAGATTCTGGCAAGCTATAGTTCATAGGGTTGCAAAGAGCTGGACATAAATGAGCACTAGCACTCTTTGTCTTTAGGTTTTCTAATGGAGAGTGGAAACAAATATTATCTGAAGTACACTGCCAGTGTAGAATTTTAGTTGTCAAATTGGATTCCACCTGATTCTGTTTTTTAGGTGAGATGGTTACAAAGCAACCATTGATTAGAAGTATGCGAACAGTAAAAAGAGAAACTTTAAAGTTAATATCTGGTTGGGTGAGCCGGTCTAATGATCCACAGATGGTAAGTGAGATGTCATTTTTGTTTTTTAAAGTTGATACTGCACTCTCTAGAATGTGTGCATTTAGCTATTTAAAAGGTAATTTAGATGTTTACATTTGGTGTTACTTTATAGCATTCTATTTATTGGAGTTCTGGAGTTTGTTAAAATAGTAAGATCCTTTCTCCAGGGGATCTTCCCAACCCAGGAATTGAACACAGGTCTTCTGCATTGCACGCAGATTCTTTTACCCGCTGAGCCACCAGGGAAGCCCAAGATATATACCTTCTTCCAAAGAAATTTCTGTTGGTAGGGGGAGGGTGGTGATTTTTTTTGGGTCATTTTTACTTTCCATGGATAGAGTTCAAATGAAATTTTTTTTCCTGATGGTTTTGGGAGCCATTTGTAAAGCTGTCATAAGAGCTGTTTACCTTCTTAGTGGGAATAAGCAGTTTCCTAGTTGAAAGTCTCTTTTGTTGTCTTATTCCTGTCAGTCTTAAATGGTTTTCAGAAAGTAACTAGCTCCATATGCGTGAACTTGGGAGAGCTGTTTATGTTTAGTTATTGTTAAACCTTTCGTTCTTTGGGTCCTTGGAACATTATGATAAATCCTTTCCTGTTCATCACTATTGTGTGGAAGTAGCATTGAAAACTGCGCTACTTACTTTCATAAATTTGATATTTTACTATTGTTCCTATTGATAATGGAAAATTTTTTTCAGGAAATTACCAAGGTATCAAACTAGTTTGCAGCTAAGATTTATGTTGAACTTTGGGGCTGTGAATTCAAAGATAGTCAAATAATTCAGATCCAGTGTGTAGGAAAATAAATTCAATGTTAAGAGTGGAAATATGAGAGTGGGCAAGGAAAGGATAAGTGAGGCATGGGTATGAAGTATACAGTATGGGAAATAGTGTATAATAGTCAAGAACTAATATCTTTTTATAGTGACAGACCATAACTAGATTTAATGTGATCATTTTAGAATGTATAAAAATATTAAATCACTAGACTGTGTTAATAGGAACTAATGTCATGTAGGTCAAAAAAAGGATGTAACGTACAAACCTGGTATATAAAATTTACACTGCTGTATGTTTTATAAGAAAGTTGAGTAAATCTTAAAACATTTTTATCACAACTTTTTTTCTGTTTGTATCTATATGAGGTGTTATATATAAGATATCTATGATGATCACTAAACTTATCTTCTATAATCATTTCATGATGTATGTAAGTAAACTTGTACAACTTAATCACGTCTGAGTAGAACTTAAAGGAAGAAAAAGAAGGGAGAATCGGTTCTAGTTAAGAGAAAACCTAGTAAGTAAAAGAAAAATAATTTTGTGCTTATCCTTCAAATCTTACTAGGCCTGTTTTGTGTATTGGGACACTATTACTGTTTAGTTAAATGAAACATGATCATATTTATTGAGCACATCTTAATGGAGGATGTATTATAAAACATAAGAGTTTACACCTTAGACTGTTTATTGGGAATCTCGGAAAGCCTACCACGGTCTTTCTGGCATAGTGTAGTTCCTTTTTTGAGAGTAAGTAATGGTTATTATTTCTGATAAACTATCGGTTCGCATTCATTAAATTTAAAAAAGCATTGATGGTGGATGTCTGATTTTGGTTAGATATGAATACTTTGGTGTACAGTTAGGCTTTACCCTCCCCATGCCTCACACACAGACACACAGTATCCCTAGAATCCTGGTCCTGCCATAATACTTAGAGCTAGTCACTTGATTGCAGGCCCCAGTTTTCTTTAATAAGTATAGATTTAAACTGTACAATGGCCATGGCCCTTTTCTGCCTATTTTGAGTTCTTGATTTTTCTTTGTAAAGTTCTAATACACCAGAATTAAAGCCATAAGAGTTTCCATTTTTCAGTAGATAATCAGCCTAAATTAAGTCTTACAAGGTGACATTGACCTAGCTGCTTAGTAAGTTAGCAAGTGCCTGGATTAAAATTAAAAGTTTTCTTATTTTTTTTAAACAGGTAGCTGAAAATTTTGTTCCTCCTTTGTTGGATGCAGTTCTCATTGATTACCAGAGAAATGTCCCAGCTGCTAGAGAGCCAGAAGTACTTAGTACTATGGCTATTATTGTCAACAAGTTAGGAGGACATATAACAGCTGAAATACCTCAAATATTTGATGCTGTTTTTGAGTGCACATTGAATATGATAAATAAGGTATGCATTTTACATTTCAGTTACATAATGGCAAGTTTTACAGTTATTCATATAACTTTTAAAAGCGTAAATGATGGCTGTCTATGAGCATAGCATAAATTTTAGGCTCTGATGTTAAAACATTTGAACTTCTAGATAAGAAAAGTACTTAAGAAAAGTACTTGTTTTTAAATTTGCCGAAGTTTTTTATTCAAATAGCAGCTAGCATTTATTTAAAACTTGAAACATTTTAGTCACTGGGTTTTTAGTAAAGTGTAGTATATGCTTATAAAGAATGGGAAAATGTATTAACCAAAAGAAAAACATGTAAATATACGTGTACACATTTTACACAGTAGACTTTTCTAATCTGTGTTACTGATCTCAAAGTCACTTTAAAGTGGTAGCACATCTCTAGCAAGTCTCAATGCTAATAGAAAATGTGACAGTCTTTGTGGGTTTTGTTAAGTTCTCTTTATAATAAGATGACCTTGTATTCCTTCATATTGACAATTCATTTGTGTAATGGATAGTAATTTTGTTCTCCCTTACCAGGTGAATTGTATTATCTGTGAGTTTGACTTTCAGTAGGCCATATATCTTAGGTCCACTAACAACTCCAAATATTTATAATGAATTAGGGCTTGCTTTCCCTCTTCCATCTAATACAGTTTAAGGCATTGAAACTTCTATTTTGTTCCCACCATTTATTTTTAGGACTTTGAAGAATATCCTGAACACAGAACGAACTTTTTCTTACTACTTCAGGCTGTCAATTCTCATTGTTTCCCAGCGTTCCTGGCTATTCCACCTGCACAGTTTAAGCTTGTTTTGGATTCTATTATTTGGGCTTTCAAACATACCATGAGGAATGTAGCAGATACAGGTAAATAACATAAAAATGATGTTCTTTATTCATTTGCCTATCAACCCACAATCCACATACAGACACTTAAAGACAGACACCCATCTATCTATGTATTCATAGTTGCAGACAAGAGGTATCATCACTTCACTTGTCATGGTTTTGTTTGAGTGCATCAGTAATGGATGTGGAGAGAATCAACTAAACCTTAAGAAATAATGGAAAGGTGGTAATGGTTAGATTAGTCTGTAAGTAAGCAGTCATTGATTCTAATTTAACTCCATTACTGAGTCAAGATAATTTAGGCAAATAATTGTCTTCAGTTTAAGAAAAAAAAAAAACAAGAGGGACTTTGAATTGTTTAATAGCTGAAGTACTATTGTGAATGTTGTCAGTATGAAATAACTTGGTTGGCTTTATATCTTTTAGGCTTACAGATACTTTTTACATTGTTACAAAATGTTGCACAAGAAGAAGCTGCAGCTCAGAGTTTTTATCAGACTTATTTTTGTGATATTCTTCAGCATATCTTTTCTGTTGTGACAGACACCTCGCATACTGCTGGTAAGAATTTAAAGCTGTAAAAATTCTATGTTCCTTCTGATTGTTATTACATCTTAGAGTTTAATGATGTCCTTCTTATCAACAGGTTTAACAATGCATGCATCTATCCTTGCATATATGTTTAATTTGGTTGAAGAAGGAAAAATAAGTACACCATTAAATCCTGGAAATCCAGTTAACAACCAAATGTTTATTCAGGAATATGTGGCTAATCTTCTTAAGTCCGCATTCCCTCATCTACAAGAGTAAATATCCCTTTTTATAAACTTAAATTTTTTTCAGGGTTTTTTTTTAAGCGATTAATCATTGTGTTTTAACTTGCAGCGCTCAAGTAAAGCTCTTTGTGACAGGACTTTTCAGCTTAAATCAGGATATTCCTGCATTCAAGGAACATCTTCGGGATTTCCTGGTACAGATAAAGGTATGTATTTTATTTGCAGTTTCAGAAATATTGAGAGTAAATACTGGTTGAATTCTTGCATCCAGAATTGACCACTTTTTGTAATGAGCAAAATAAGTGTGCTTTTAAAATAATGTACAGTCTTACTCTTGAGATAGATTACAGAAAGGAAAACTTTAAATCAAGGCCAGAAGAGGAGATAGGTTTAAAATGTTTGCGGTAACTTATGTCTATTGCAACATTGTGATTGAATCCCATAGATATTTTTAAAGGAGTAGGGGGAAGGAACTACGCTGATAGTTCCTCTTGGGATTTTCCACATTGTTAGTACAGAATTCATTTTAGGGGGAACCATGATGATTAGCAGATACCAGCCTGTTTTTTACTGCTGTTAGAATGCTTTGTTGACTTATGGGAAGAGGAATTTTTGTTGTATCACATCGTGTTTTAAAGAAATCAAAAAGAGTTGATGAATTCTTGTCCTTATCTATTAAATAAGAATTGATCACACATAACATATGCAGGTTTTCCCCCCCTCCAAAATACAAAGTTTTTTTTTTTTTAATTAGGTGTAAAAAAAAAAGCTAATTCGTAGAGTTATAAAGGATGAAGATTGATAACATAGCTATGAGGACACTGATAATATACTTAAACTTGATCATTAGTCTTTCTTATTATCATTGCTCTTGAAGTATGTTTTATATGGGGCATTATACTATCCCTCTTTTGTAATCTTTCCCTCCCAACTAACACATTTAGTTTTTAATTCAACTGTGTAGAATTATATATATAATTTAAGCCCAACGATTGATGGATAAATTACATTGCTAAGTATGATGACAGTTAACTATCTTTTCACAGGAGTTTGCAGGTGAAGATACATCAGATCTCTTTTTGGAAGAACGAGAAACAGCCCTTCGACAGGCTCAGGAAGAGAAACACAAACTTCAGATGTCTGTCCCAGGCATCCTCAATCCACATGAGATTCCAGAAGAAATGTGTGATTAAAATCAGAAGTCATGCTGGGTTGTTTTTTTTTTTTTCTTCTTCTTCTTTTTTTCTTTTCCTCTGCAACTCTTGTTAGCAGATGAAAACAGCATCTGGATATTTGTCGACCAAAATGATGCCAATTTGTAAATTAAAATGTCACCTAGTGGCCCTTTTTCTTATGTGTTTTTTGTATAAGAAATTTTCTGTGAAATATCCTTCCATTGTTTAAGCTTTTGTTTTGGTCATCTTTATTTAGTTTGCATGAAGTTGAAAATTACGGCATTTTTAAAAATTTTAACTTCATCCCCATTTTGTGGCTGGGATGGGGGGAGGAGGCAAATCCAATTTGAACATATACTTGTAAATTCTGATGCGAAAGTATACAATTTTTTCCTGTAAACAATACCAGTTTTTAATTAGGGAGCATTTTCTTTCTAGCCTGTATTTCAGTCTAGAAGAAAAGATAATGAGTAAAACAGATTGCGTTGTTAAAAGGATTATAGTGCTGCATTGTCTGAAGTTAGCACCTCTTGGACTGAATTGTTTGTCTAGACTACATGTATTACAAGTCTGTATGGCAGGTTTGCAGCAAGATCATGTGCATATCATCCCATTGTAAACGACTTCAAAAAATATGGGAACACAGTTAGTTATTTTTACACAGTTCTTTTTGTTTTTGTGTGTGTGTGCTGTCGCTTGTCGACAACAGCTTTTTGTTTTCCTCAATGAGGAGTGTTGCTCATTTGTGAGCCTTCATTAACTCAAAGTGAAATGGTTAAAAATATTTATCCTGTTAGAATAGGCTGCATCTTTTTAACAACTCATTAAAAACAAACAAAACAGAACTCTGGCTTTTGAGATGACTTATACTAATTTACATTGTTTACCAAGCTGTAGTGCTTTAAGAACACTACTTAAAAAGCAAAATAAACTTGGTTTACATTTATTTTCCCTTTATTGGCTCAAACTTATTCCTGTATTAATGAAAGCGGTTATTTATGTTTAGGTATTAGGTAACATTTTTAAATGAATTTTGATAACTGTTGACTTCCAAGTATTATTTTTAAGGTTATTGAGTAAAGGCAGCACTTGTATAAAATGAACATGTTCCTGAGATACCTTCTGTTCCCAAGAAACAAATCCCTCCTGTGACAGCTTGCTTGGCGCACATTTTACCTTTACTTGCAGTTAAAAAGCATCTTTCCTCTGGTTAGGAGCTGGGGGTAACAAAGCTGTAGAGTCCCTACAAAATATGAAAAGGGAATAGAAAAAGGAAACCTGCTTGGGTGAGCCTGTTTCCAGATGATTAAATTAGCTTTCTATGTATCTAAACTAAAACCTAAGCATTTGAAGTGCCTCATGTTTGTGGAGAATCAGCAACTTCATATAATTGTTATTCTCCTAACTTTTTATATAGGTCTTTGGCAAAGATTGGCATTATTTCAGTAGAATATAATCATGCATAAAAGTCTTTTTAAAATAACAAATAGTAAGATGTTTTAAATATACAGAGAGGAATATTGAAGTACTTTGTTTAATACTTTAGCTTTGTTAAAAGCTTTGATTTTCTTACTGGTGTTTGCCTATAGATAAGTTTTCTTGGAACAGTTCAAAGAGTTCAGTTTCAAATCGTATGCTGTATTTGAAATCAGCTTTCCATCAGTGGTTATGTATAATGTTCTTACCCTATAGCCCCATTGCCTACCTTGATATGTTTTGAATGTTAAAGAAACCAAACTTTGGCCAAAATGAGAACATGCTAATAGAAAATTAAATCTATTGTGGGCATTTCTTGCTTGAATAAAAGTTAATCATATCAGGCCAGCCTCAACGTGTTTTACAAGAAAGCATACTGATAAACTGGCCATTGGAAATGTTTGGCTCGGTGGTGTTTAACTCTTGCAACAAGGCAGCGTCTCAGTTGTTATAAATCGTGAGAGAGAACAGGAATTGTCTCTTAAGTATGTCTGAATCTTGGTTTAGACACCCATTAGAATCATAGGCAAGTCATTTGATCTGAAGATGGTATCACAAAAGCTAATTCCTGAGTCAGTTATGAGGATATCAACAGTAGGATGCAGTTCTATCATTTTAGCATGTCTGAAAATCTGTGGCACCTTAAAAACTGTGGTGGCTAGGCAGTACTGTTGATATATTTCCCTGCTTGTCCATGTGTGAATTCAATTAATAATTGTATGCATTTATTGCTATTTATAATTGTCTTACAAAAAATATTAAAGTGTCTTAGACTGGTCAGCAACAAAATGTTACTTCTATGCAAAAAGGCATACGAAGGCAGAAGGATATAAACTTGATGAGGGGGAGGAAATAATCATTGGAAGAATAATCACACTTCCATATTTTCTTAACATTAGTGGCAACCAAGTTTTTCTTGGGACCTGAGCAGGGAAACTGTCCATAAGCTATAATGCAAAGAATTGTTCACCAAATGCCAAGCAGTGCAATTTTATTTATAAGAAGTTGATACTGAAGTTTCAAAAAGGCTTCTGTAACTAATTTTTATTTTTAGTAAGGACTATTGTCATAGTTGAAAGTGTTTACTTGTTCTTGATGGTTTATAAAAGTACATCTTGCAGTTAATACTTTAGAGTTGGGGAAAAAAAGCAGAAAGTAATGAAAAAAGTGTGAATTCAAACTTCACTGGCTATCAACCCCACATTGAATCAGGTCTATGATAGGATCTAGGATACAGATTTGATGTCAAAAGACATGCAAGGATAGACTTGGTAAAAATGCAGTATTAGAATACTGCAAGATTAATTGGTCTGATGTGGTGGTGTATGTATTGGATTTTCCTCCCAGAAAGTTTCCAGCAGAATTCCATTCTGTAATGTGTGAAGACTTAAGTCTATAGAAAAGTTTAAAAAGTTAATGTCACATAGTCAGCCTTTTTCGATGTTCTGATTAGAAGAAACTCAAGGACAAAATGGATTACAAACAGTTACATAAAAATATACCTAAAAATAGTACTTTTGGTATTTAAAGTACTATAGTAAAATGAACAGTAATTGATGGGAGTTGTAAAGTTTCTTACCACTTTTTGTGCTTTTCATCTCTGATACATTCTTGGTAAAGTTAACCATAATTCCATAATATATCTAGTCCATGTTTAGGTTTCCCCAACAGTTCCTAAGAATGTTTTTCATAGTTTGTGTTTTTCCCAAATGAGTTACCCAATTTAGGTTCATGCTTTTTGCATTTGTAGTCTTTAATTTCAGTGATTATTGTTCTCTTGAAAAATATTTGGTTATTACGCACATCTGTTTTTTAAAAGTATATTCTGTTTTTTCATGTTTATCTAACCATAGTTTATATTCTGTATTATCTGCTGTCCCAACTAACAAATCTCTCCTGCGTACCTTTTCCCCGATAACTTTGCTTTCAGAGTACACTTAACATTTTTATTTACTATTTTATTATATAGTCCACAGGGAATAAGCCCCTATAGCTTGCAAAATAGTTAACATATTTAATAATATTTTTATAAATCAGCATTTTGAGGTGTTTTTGCTCATGTTACAAGAAATTTAATAGTTACTTGTAGTTTATTTTGTGGTGCTCATATCAGTGATGTCTAGAGAACCAATACAGATCTTTGGGAAGTGTAGCTTTATGATAGAAGGTTTAGGCAGTTTAGAAATTTTTTTCTATCCCCAGCACCTGATTATACCCCAAGGTCAAATATGGTTGTGGGAATTTCAGGTTTTATTCTTGGATCCTGGGCAGCATGGAAAATAAAAAGGTTCCCCTTTTAAGATCCAGAAAAAGTTGCAGAACACTTTGGAATATTCCAATTTCCATAACCCCACCCAATAAGAGAAGCTGAGAAATACCATGTTGAAGCTGTATGCATTGCTGCTCTGAATAAAACTGGTGTTCTATTAATGAGAAAGCAGGAGAGTGAATTCAAAGTATTAACCATAAAAGTTGAGTGAAAAAGACAAAAGGCAGTTGACTCCATGAGAAAAGAAGTCTCTATGCTTTGAGGTATTGAAAATGCCAAAGAAATTGCTCCTCTTACAGTGGCAATTGTTTTTGTCATTCACTGTACACAATTGTCATTCACTGTACAGGGTGGCAAACAAAACTGTTACTCCTTGTCTTGGTTACTAATGGCCTTTACTTTTCAAGATGAGGAAACTGCTGAAGCTAGTATCCTGACATTCCAAGATGAAGACTTGAAAACCTAAAGGAATGGAGGCATTACAGAAGTTGAGGGAGTTAGGCCATGCCTGGGAGTTGGGAAAGTTTATATGGGAAACCTATTATTTACTTTGTGAAAAAGGGTTAGAGCCATAGTTCCATGCAAGTCGGGATACACTTTTTATTTTTGTGCTCTGGCAGGATTATCCATAAGAGATCCATTATGGGTGGACTGAATGTTAATTTTCTATACTTGCTATCCTAAACTGAAGTTACTGACCCAGACATCCTTTTTCTGCAACTGTGACAAGAAAAGAAACTAGGCCTTCCTCACTTTGATCTCAAAAGTTCTGAGATCAGACATTGAAAATGATACCAGACTTACTCTGCAAGGCTGCATCAGGTAAGAACCAACCATTCCTAAGTATTTTTGGCCTCTTTGTGATTCATCCAGCTCTTAGACACAGAAAGTAGTGGTGTGTTTTCCATCTTGTTCTTCAGACTATTGGCCTACAAGAAACCGTATCCTTGAGTCCACCTCAAGTGTGAGTCTTAAAGACATTTGAAAAGGTGGGACCAAGTCCTGAGCTTTGGCTTTGACAAGCCTGCCCTTTAGGTTACATTAAGCATTACAACTGATGTGTTTGCTTGCTTATTTTAAAGACTAAGAGCAGAAATGGTTGGTCTGTCTATCGGAAGAAAAATTTCTGCTTCTGAAGGTGTTTACAACTAGATCACAAGTGAGCTGTTAAGAGGCTACAATATTAAAAATAGACCATGTAACAACTACTTACTATCTAATTTGTCTGTGCATAGCCACAAACAAAATCATCCTGATTTTAGTAAGCTAGATTGCTCCCCCAGGATATTCCTCTTTATTCTGTGAGGTGATGTGCAATAAATCTCCACTTGCATAAGTATTTACACATATTGTGCTCCATAGAGCCTTAGCTGACTACACATTGCTTTCACTGGGCTGGGTAGGCTCTGCTTGTCTCTTAATTTAAAATCTCTTATGCTTTCTGACCATCAAGATAAACAAAGGACTCCCTTAGAAACAATTCTTTTAAAAAAAAAGTTAATTTAAAAAAAAAATTTTTCACCTTTCATTAATTCAAGCTCTCCAAAACTTGTATTAAAACAAATTTTGTTTATTCAACTACATATAGTTTTAATACATAGCTAAGGTGGGAAATTGTGTTAATTCATAAATTGTACCTGTTAATACTCACCTAAGTTGTCAAGTTGTGAATCTCCTTAGTTCTTTTGTTATTTTATTTCTCATGTTATTTTGTCTCCATGAAGCAGGTGTGTGAATCTTCTATCATTTAAAAGAACTTCCAGAGTTTTTCTGAATTCAGTCATCATGTCACAAAATAAATAGATGATTAATATTAATAAGTTTCCTAGATTCAAAGAAACCATAATCATTGAGTAGCTACAGGGTTCTTTAGATATAATAAAGTTACAACCTCAGGAAAGATTCACAGTTTTTGGCAAATCTGAACTATTAAGTTTCTCAGGCTGCCTTTGCAAATAAATTTGAGAATGTGCCTGGGTTTTTGGTCATCTATTCCATCAAGATGAATCATTTCAGAACATCTGTGGAATTTTGAAGATAAGAGTTTTAGAATAATCTTGGAAAAATTTGCATTCAAACACTGCATAGTCCAACTGAGGTTCTGTGAAAGTGTATTCTTTCATGAAACTTCTAAAATAGAAGCTGAAAACTCTTAAGTTTGAAAAATACTGTTTCTCACTGATTCTTAGAAAAAGGCTTTCTAAGAAAATTCCAATAAATATGCATTCAAATATCAAGAAACCATGTATTCACAACTTTCTTCTGATTTTTGAATTTGAAGAAGAGGAAGAAAGAGACAAAGATGACAGTGTGAAACATCTTACCTGGAGTTTTTACCAGCATGATCAAGTTACAGCCCCCCTCTTCCAAAACCTTTATACTTTGCTCACAAGGAACTTATGAGCTATGCCTTCTGGAATTGTCCCATGGAAATTTTCACACTGTGAGCCAATAGAATGAATGAGAGGTATGACTTTTGTAAAGTGGGAGATAGAGTATTTGAAAGAGAAATGAGTTAAACTGGCAAATGGCTGAAACCTTTTGGGGCAGATCACTTCATAAAGTTGATATTGAGGTTGATTCCCCTTAAAAGTACTAGAGGGTACCTTTAGACAAGCATTTGTGTACCTAAAAGAAGCAAGTAATCCACTGTGAAGACCTGATCTTCAATATGCAGTATGGTTCAGGCTATACCTGTTAGATTTTCAAGTTTTGCACATAGAGAATAATTAAACATGAGGTTTATGAAATTTAGACTTCAGAGGCCCTGTCTCATAGGAGTCCTTTCCAAAGCCCTTCAGGGATCTTAGCTGTTCATAGTGATGGTCAATTTTTTTGATTTGTGATTTTTATGATTTCTGTTCTCAGAGTATTCACTTTTGTACATAATTTTATGTTTAATTTTGTATTCTTGAATCACCTCCTCCCTCCCTTAATTATGTTAGCTTTTGGATAACTGCAGAACCTGGATCCATCACTGTTTACACCATTTGTTACTTGTTTTCCTTCAGTTCCACAGTTACTTTGGGGGGGGATGGGGTTATTCTTTTGAAAACAGGAAAATTAAATGAACCAGTGCATCCTAGATATTGTGATTCTTAAGCCTTCTTTCTTGGTTCCCAGGAAAACTAGTAGTTAGACCCTCAGGCTTCTGGCAGGAGACTCCCAAGAAATCTCTGGAAATCTGACGAGCTCAGAGGGAAGGAACTAAACGTGCTGGCAGAAGTTCTCCAACTTTAACCTCAGTCAGACCCCTCTCCAATGAAGATCACAACAGTCAAGCCCCACTCAGGGACAAAGCCTTCCGGTTAATTTTTTTATTCTCATGCTTTAAGTATGAACAACTTAAGGATTACCAGGCATCTGAGGGCAGCCTCAATAGGAAAGGATAAAACAGGAAACAAATGGGGAAAAAATGAAAACAATGCACAGGCAAGTAAAGTAATACAGACAAAAACTATTACCAATAACTTCAGTAGTTAAGCTATAGCAACCAAGAAATAAGAAAATAGTAATACATTAGAGAGAAATTTAGAGAAAAAAGCTTAATTAACAATTTTTTTAAGATTTGGAGTTTGTTTATTTTGACTGTACTTGGTCTTTGTTGCTTTGTGAGGGCTTTCTCTAGTTTTGGCAAATAGGGGCTACTCTTCATTACAGTGTGTGGGCTTCTTGTGGCTTCTCTTGTGGAGCACAGGCTATAGGTGTGCAGGCTTCTGCAGTTGTGGCACACGGGCTTCGTTGCTCTGAGGCATGTGGAGTCTTCTCAGACCAGGGATCGAACACAGGTTCCCTGCATTAGCAGATGGCTCCCTATCTCCTGTACCACAGGGAGATCCTGCTAATTAAATTTTAAATTTCTGCTATTCTGTAAAGGTTTAAGTTGAAGTCTTCCCAAAATAGAGTAAAAAGACAAATCACACAAAATAGAGATAATGACATTTGCATACATAATGAAATGAATACTGCTTTAAGTCTAGTAATCATCTGTCCCCATGCGAAGTTATTACAGTATTACCATTTTCCTTATGCTGTATATTACATCCTTGTGGCTTATTTATTTTGTAACTGGAGGACTGTACCTCTTAATCCCTTCACCTATTTCACCCCAAGTCTGTTTCTGTTTTATGTTTGTTTTGCTCTTCATTTTTATTTTATTATTTTTTGTCTGTGCTGGGTCTTCATGGCTGCTTGTGGGCTTTCTTTAGTTGCAGCGAGTGAGGGTTGCTTTTCATTGCAGCACACATTGTGGTGGCTTCACTTGTTGCAGAGCACGGGCTCTAGAGTTGTGGCATATGGGCTCAGTTGCCCCACAGCATGTAGAATCATTCTGGACCCGGGATTGAACAAATGTCCCTTGCATTGCAAGGCGGATTCTTAATGACTGCATGACCAGGGAAGTCCCTGTTTTGCTTTTTAGATTCCGCCTTTGTAATCATTTTAATAGTTGGCCCATCTGGAATTTTAGTGTAAGATGCTATTATTCTACTGCATATATTTCATATTTTCCTATTCATATTTTTATAGATAGATGTAATCCTAGTATATATACAATTTATATATATTCCTTAGTCTGGAGACTCTTAAATTATTTTGGAGGAAAATGTAATGAAAGTTAGTAACCCTCCTTGTAGGCAAATGCATATGTTCCCTAAATTTTGTATATAATTTCAGGTCTCTAATTTGATGTAGTTTTTACACAAATACTACCTTACATACACTGGGCTTTTTCACCTAGTGAGGTGACATATCTTGCCTGTTGTCCCATATCAGTATGTAAAGAGCTTCCTCTTCATTTTTTAGGGCTGTGTTATATTCCATTAGAAGAATATACCGTCAGTAATTTAACCATATAGTCTATAAAATGGGAATAACACCCACCCATAAAGTACCTGCACATAACACTTACCCATAAGGTTACACCTACCCATCTGTAAGATGGGAATAATACCTACATCATAAGGTTATGAAGATTAAATGAGTTTATACATATAAAGCATTTAGAACAATGTTCAGTCCAGAAATAAGTGATAATTTCTTGCTACTACGCTAAAGAAGCTTATACATGTGTGACTATATACAAATGGTAAATTTCCAGAAGTGAAATAGTTGTATCAATGGGTTTGTGTGTTTGTAACTAATGGATATAGATATAGGCTGAAGTATGGCTTTAGTTGCTACAATGTGAAAAATTGTGTGAATTCTTTAAGTGCATTAGTTCAAGCTAATTATTCTAACATACCATGATCACTGATAAATGGGTCTCCTGTGATAGTGACATCTGAGAAACATTTGCAGCATTTCTGGCAGTTCAATTCATTTCAGAACAGGAAACCTGCCGTTTAGAAGGATCTGTTTATCCTTATTATGTATAATAGTTGCTGCTATTCCTAAATAAAATTTTTACTCTGGTTTTATTTTTGTTGTAATTTTTTATATGTATACACTGGATACCTTATAACAAAATATTAAAAACAAACACCCAGGATATTAAGACAGCAGAGTTGGAAAAGTTTCATAACTGTCCTTTAAAATATAAAGTTGAATCTGCTGGAGGACAAAAGGGAGATAGTACTACTGATGGACTGAAGCCTGAATTTGGGACACCGTACAAAATAAGAACAATCCAGAATGTCTTTTGATACTGTGGAAGAATTGGTACAATAATAAAGCAATTAGTTGTATTTCCAGAATGAAAAATAACTTATTTTAACAATCTATATTGTTACTATATATTGCTTATTGCAGGTTACCTAAATGTAGATACAATTTAAAATAGTTAAATATATTATTAAAGGTTTAAAGTGCTAATAACTGCATATTCCATCTAAATGGCAATTGTTACAGGTTATGAGTATTAAAACAATATCATGTTTATATTCAGCAATAGAAGAAAAAATAGTAGTTATGTATGCAATAAAAGGGTACATCTCAAAAGCATTATGTAGATGAAAGAAGCCAGACACAAAGGAGTAAATACCTCCAACTGCATTTTTATAAAATTCATGAGAAAACAAAACTAATGTAAAATAATAGAAAGTGATTACATGGGTACTATACAACTTTCAAAACTCATCAAAATAAAGATTTAATAAGTATATTTTTATATTAATTAAACATTAATTGAAAAACAATAACAGTTAAGATATAATAGCATGTTTCTGTGCATGCTTTATGTACAATAAACGATTAGAAACCATAACTTTCAAGAGTTTTAAAAATCAAGATGGTGATAAAAGCAAGAAAAGTTGCATGTATTTACATTTATGTTGATATGTAAAATATATTTAGACATATATTTACAACCATCAACTGATTTTAATTCTATAGTTAAAATAACTGCAACAACATTTTCAGGTATAAAATATTTTTGAAGACTTGCAAAAAACAGAACATATAATGACCTAGATAATGGTTCTGCTTTTTTGCAAAACACATCTACTGAATTGTGAAAACTTAGGAAAATATATATCAAAGTGGTAAAATTTTGTCATTGATGACATTTCAGGTGTTTTATAAGTAAATTGTAATAATTAAATAGAAAAAAAATCACTTTAAATTACTAAGTTTCAAAGACGTTAGTTGTTTTTACTGATTTTATGGACTTGATAGAAACATCTGAAATAACAGATCAAACTTTATTGCTAGTATGTTAAAAATAAGTTCAATAAGAAATCTTACATAAAATTCAAATTGAATTTAGTATAGACTGGTTAGAAAGAAAGTTTGGACTTCTAACCAAAAGCTTAGAAAATTTTCTGGATATTTTAAGCTAACACTAATTTACTGTACGCAACTATCTCTGGATGATGTGATTTAAAAATGTAAATCACTATAGATAGTTTGATTTTTCTATATCAAATCAAAAGATCAAAGAAATTATATGGTTGAAAGGTAGGGAATTGAAATAAAAAATAATTGAATAATCAAAATAATTTTAAAATTGGAAGAATATTTGGACTTCCACAGGCAACCTGTTGTACAAGAGCTGAAAAAGCAGTTTAGAAATTGAATCAAGCCTCATATATTTAGTTTAGAAATTTAGAAAATTTAGAAATTGTGGGGACTTCCCTGGTTGTCCAGTGGTTAAGACTCCGTGCTTTCAGTCCCTGATAGGGGAACTGAAATCCCACAAACTTCACAGTGCCACCAAGAAAGAAAGAAATGGAATTATGTAATTGGAGACTTTGGGAAATAAAATTTTTTAAAAGGTTTAACTTTAAAAAAATATTCCAATGTCAGTTTTTTTGGCTTTATCAGAAGCCACTTTGAGTTATTAAAGCTGATAGATTAATTCAATAATTGATTTAAATGATTAAATGTATACAAATATAAAAAATTAGGAAACTATGAAAGACAAAGTGAAAGATATAAATGAAATGAAATATTAAAAAATTATCAAAATTACATATGTATAAGCACGTTTGATCATTAAAGTGAAGTGAAAAATACAATGAGCAGTTCTTTCAACAGAGTCTAGAACCTTGGCCAGACTATTAGCAGGTTCTACAGATTGAAGCTGAGTGAAAAATAATATTACTAAGCTAAGTAATTATGGGATTCCAATAAATAAATTTATGACTTACTTGATAGAGAAATTAAACATACAAAATTTCAGTATGATAAAAGTTAGAAAATTTTCAAAGTAATTTTTAGGGTAGTTCAGCAGAAACTGAGAGAAATTCTCAATCTTTTTAATATAGCTACTGACTTAGTTTAATGGGGAAGACTTTGGAACAGTTGTTAAATCTTTGTAGGGCTGCATTTACTTAGCTAAGTGACAGTTATATCAAATAAAAACTAACATCAATAATTCCTTAAAATCAATCAAAGACTTGGTAATTATAAGGACAATTTCATGATTACGTCCTAACTTGATACTATCTATAATTATGTATTTTTAGTTTATTTAGGGAATAAAAAGGAGTATATTAATTATTTAATTAAATTAATTTAATTTAATTTATTAATTTTTGAATATCATTCCTGGCTTGCATAAATATTGTATTTTTTTCCCCTTCACAAGCATTTATGAGAATTACTGTTTCTCTTCTTTTTTTTTTTGAAAAAGTGTTTTGTTGCTTGGAACGTTTTGAGAATTTTCAAGGACAGAAGGTAAGTACAGATTACCTTCCTTTCATTTAGTATTTTCCATCTGACTCAGGTTTTACAAAGATAAAATTTTTTTAAAATAGTGCAATTTCACCTTTCATAAGCTTCTTTGCTATTATTTCAGTTTGATAGGGATCTTTCAGACTGATCTTTTAGCCTGCTAGGGCTTCCCTGGTGGCTCAGAGGGTAAAGAGTCTGCCTGCCATGCGGGAGACCCAGGTTTGATCTCTGGGTTGGGAAGATCCCCTGGAGAAGGAAATGGCAACACACTCCAGTATTCTTGCTTGGAGAATCCCCATGGACAGAGGAGCCTGGCGGGCTACAGGCCATGGGGTTGTAAAGAGTTGGACATGACTGAGCGACCACTCAAGGATCTTTCTAATCCGTTGACTATCTAATAGTGGGCACACATTAGAAAGCAATTTCAGTGTCCCATTATCTTCTAAACTTGTCTAACAGACTGCAAGTTGCTGTCATTCTCTATAACCCAAAAGTGGGTTGGTGGTCTTATGGCTGTAGCCTGGCCACCATGGCAACATTATGAGCCCCTGGTACTTCTGAGGTGAAGTTCAGGAAGATGTTTAGTAAGTAAATGTTTTTCAGTTCTACAAATGCTGAGTCTGATTTTTGTGTACTGGGTTCTGTTAGTTGCTAAAATTGCAATGACGAGTAAAATACCTGGGGCCCTGTGTGCCACCAAAGATAACAAAAAAAAATAAAAAAGCGTTCAGTGCCATGAAAGGAGTGTGTACAACTTGTGGTAAGGTACGAAAGTGGCGTACCTAATCCAGAATTGATTGGGCATGATGGGGAAGGCAAGGGACACTTTTGAGTAGCCTTCGAGAACCAAGGAGTCAGCTTCATGGAGAAGGCAAAAGAGGCAGAGGTAACAGCAAGAGTGAATGCCCCAAAGCACAGAGTGGTGTGATGTGTCTCCAGTACACAGAAGGGAACACATAGAGGCAGAGTGGCTCTTCTCTCCCTCATTAGCCATCCTCCTGTATAACAAGGGTGGGAGTTTTTGGGGATCTGTTGATGACTAATAATAAGCTGCTGTAACATTTAATCCTCTCAAGAAACTTGTCAGATGCCATCATCCCTGTTTTACAGATGAAAGGAATCTAAACAGGTCAGGTTTTCACTTGCCCATGGTGACAGAATGAAGGAATGACAGAACAGTTAGGATACAAATCCTGGCCTTCTGGCTCCAGGTATTCTTTCCACCACTGTTAGGATGGCACAGTGCAGTCCAGTGGAGGAAGACAGGGATGTGTGAGCATCAAACAGGATTACAAATAAGGTGTGAAAATGATGCTTTGATGTTAGAAAATTCTGTCTGAAAGTAATAGCATTAGGTCTTTTAAGAATGATCTGTTGCTCAATCTCAATAGTAATCTTGAAAGTACAATTTAAAACAATGAGACAACATTTCACACAAAGATTAAAGGTCTTACAAGACCAAGTTTGGTGAGGATATGAAAAAACAGGAAATCTCATGCTTGCTGCTGTGAGTATAATTAGCACATTCACTAATGTGGAGAGCAATTTAGCAATATCTAGAAAAGTTGAAGAGGTATATATTTCTGAGATTCTTTTGCGCACATATCCAAGGAGTTGTACAAGAATGTTTATTGCACTATTGTTTCTAACAGCAAAAACTGGAAATAAACTAAGTGTCCAACACAATGGACAAATTGTAATATAGTCATATACTGGGATACCATGCATAGTTAACAATGAATGAACTAAGATAAATTTCAAAAATTACTTGAGTGAAAAACTCAATTTGCAAAATAGTATACCATCTACGTGGGCTTCCTAGGTGGCACTTGTGGTAAGAACCCACCTGCCAAAGCCGAAGAAGTAAGATCCCCTGGAAGATCCCCTGGAGGAGGGCGTGGCAACCCACTCCAGGGTTAGGGTTAGGGTTAGGGAAAATCCCATGGACAGAGGAGCCTGGCGGGCTACAGTCCATGGGGGCACACAGAGTCAAACACAACTGAAGTGACTTAGCACACACGCATACTATCTACTTAAAGTTTGAAAAATACGCCAAATTGTTGTATATTTTTTAATTCATATAATGCTATGTATTGGTAATATAAAGACACATGTAGTTCTGGGAAAATACCAAATTTAGATAAGAGATTATGATTATTTGGGAGAATAAGGGTGTAAAAAGGTTGTTGGGAAGAGGGAGTTTGATGTTTTGTTTCATAAAAAAAAAATAAACCAAATGTGGATAAAGGATTTAAAAGAGCAGAATAGTTGATAGATGGGTATTGTGTTACTGTCTACTGCAATATTTTACAGAAATTTTTGAAAAACAAGGAAACTGACAGTTTATCTGCAAAGTGGGAATTTTTTTTTTTTTAACAAACTGACTTTTAAAACTTTTATTTATTTATTTATTTATTTATGCTTTTTTACTTGGCTATGCCAGGTCTTAGTTGCAGCATTCAGGATCTTGGTTGTGGCATTCCAGACCTTTAGTTGTGGCATACAGGTCCTAGTTCCCTGACCAGGAAAACCCGAGCCCCCTGCATTGGGAGTGCAGACCCACTGGACTGCCAGCGAAGTCCCAAGAGTGTTGTTTTGTTGGTGTTTTCAAAATTAGTTTGTAAAAAAAAATACTGTAATGCATTAGAAGGTTGCTAAATCAAGTTAGTATTTTTTAAATGACTAATTTTTTAATAACTTGACATATAACCATGTAAATTTAAAGCTTAAAACACACTGATTTGATACATCTGTGTACTGCAGTTTTACTGCCATTCCAGTGATAGCGAGCATCTTTATCATGTTACATGATTATGATTTCTTTTTTGTGGTTGAAATAATTAAGGTCTGGTCTCTTAGCAAGTCTGATGCTTATAATACAATGTCATTGTCTATCTTTACTATCCTGTGCATTAGATCTCCAGGATTTATTTACTACTAGTTGCAAGTTTGTATCCTTAAACAAATGTTTTCTATTCCCCACCCTCCCAGGCCCTGGTAACCACTATTTTACTGTTTTTATGAGGTTGGCTTTTTCAGGTTGCACATGTAAGCAGTGTCATATGGTATTTGTCTTTCCCTGATTGAATTATCTGATTTTTATGTCTTCAAGGTCCATTCATGTTGTTACAAATGGCAGGATTTCCTTCTTTGTCATGGCTGAATACTATTCCAGCATGTATATGTATGTGTATACACGTATATGAATAAGGCTTTGAAAACATGAGAGTGCTTATATCTCCTTGACATCCTATTTTCATTTCCTTTGGGTTTATACCCAGAAGTGGAATTGCTGGATCATAGGTAGATATATTTTTAATTTTTAAAGGAAGTCCATACTGTTTTCCGTAAAGGCTGAACCAATTTACGTTCCCACCAGCAGTATACAAAGTTTCCCTTTTCTCCACATCCTCACCAACACTTGTTAACTCTTCTCTCTCTCTCTTTTTTAAACACCCCATTCATTTCTGAGAGTTTACTTTTTAATAAATAGTCTAATTCATTTATTTATTTATGACTGTGCTGGTTCTTCCTTGCTACACGGGCTTTTTTTTCTCTAGTCGCAGAGTCCGGGAACTACTCTCTAGTGCAGTGCACGGGTTTCTCACTTCAGTGGCTTCTCTTGCTGCCGACCACGCGCTCTAGAATGCAGGCTCAGTATTTGTGGCAAATGGGCTTAGTTGCTCCATGGCATGTGGGATCTGAGGACCAGGGATTGCACCCGTCTCCTATATTGGTGGGCGGATTCTTTACCACTAAGCCACCAGGGAAGCTCTCTTGTCTTCTTCACAATAACCATTCTAAGAAATCTGAAATGTTATCTCATTGCAGTTTTGATTTGCATTTCCCTGGTGATTTGGGATGTTGAGCATCTCTTCATTTATCTGTTGACTGGGTGCCTTCTTTGGAAAAAATATTTGTTTAGTTCTTCCCATTTTTTAATCAAATGTTTAGTTTTTGTCACCTAGTTGGATGAGTTCTTTTTATGTTTTGGGTAACTAATCCCTTATCCAATATATGGTTTGTAAAAATTTTCTCCCATTCTGTAGGTTGCCTTTTCATTTTGTTGATTGTTTCTCTTGTGGTGCAGAAGTTTTAAGTTTGATTATTTGTTTTTCTTGTGCTTTTGATGTCATTTAAATGACTAATTTTTAAAATAAAGTAGAAATATAAAGTAGAAATATCAGCTACATTGTATATAGTAACGATAAATATTTTCTCATGAAACATGTTGCAGTTATACTAGATTATACATATAGATGGTCCCCAACTTACAATGGCTACATTTATGATTTTTCAAATTTATGACAGTGCAAAAATGATATGTATTCAGTAGCAACCAGACTTTGAATTTTTAATCTTCATCTTTTCTTGGGCCTAGTGATTTATGCTTCAGTTCTCCTTCATGGTTCTGGGCGGCAGCAGGCGGCCATAGCTCCCGGTCAGCCACGTGACCATGAGGTAAACAGTCAATTTACAATCATCCTGTACCCACACAATCATTCTGTTTTACACATTGAGCACAGCATTCAGTAAACTACATGAGCTATTCAACATTTTATTATAAAATAGACTTGTTATAGATGATTTCCCCAGCTGTAGGCTAATGTAAGTATTCTGAGGACATTTAAGGTAGACTGGGCTTTGATGTTCACAAGATTAGGTACAATAAATGCCTATTTGACTTACGATATTTTCAACTTACAGTGGGTTTACTGGGATTTTAACCCCATCATACATAAGAGGAAAGTCTGTACGTATGTTTGTGTGTGTGTTGTGTATGTGTGTAAGCTGTGTGGAAGGGTAACCACATTTCCTAGTTTCTCTGGGAAATTCCTAGCTTATGCCTGTTAACCCAGGGTAATTTTCAACTGTACCCCTTTAAATCTAAAAATATCCTCATTTAGGAATATAAATTATATGATCATCCTGGTCCTAGGTCTTGTTATAAATTTACTATGAGTTGCAATTCTTTAAAAACTATGAAAAATCCTGGCCTATATGATACCTGATGCACCAGTCTTTCCACACACCTATGGGATGATATCAGTATCCCACTGACCAAAATCAGAGGACGTCCACATATTGAAATGCTACCCAGAAGGGGAAAAACAATGCTATCCAGTGAAATCTCCTATATAATCATGATTTATATTTATATACATTCATTATATATATGTTTTCTAACATAATATGTGCCATTTATTGAGCACTTGTATATGCTAATTATCATGTTAAGTTTTTTACATGTATTATCTCATTTAATTTCTAACAACTCCTGTAAAAGATGGATTCTATTATTAGTTCCATTTTACAGATGAAGAAACTAACACAAATTAAAAAAAAAATTTTACTGGAATATAATTGCTGTACAATGTTGTGTTCATTTCATGAATTGGCCATATGTATACATATATCCCCTCCCTCCTGACACAAATTAAATAACTTGCCTCAAATCATACAGATGGTAATGTGGTGGAGTTGTATGGAATTCCTACAGTCTTCACCTGATTTTCATAATATTAATTCAAAGAAGCTTAATAAAATATATTTGTTGTAAACTATTGTGTTGGAATATAATAGAGGGGAATTCCTAATAAATACTTAGAAATGATCTTCCTTTGACATATTACAAGCACAACACTGTAAAAATTTACTCCCAAAGTGCCCATTACCCTTACATGTTTGTTTGTTTATTGGTTGGAATTGTTGAAAAAAGATCTGGTAAGATTTGGGTAGTGGAAGTGAGGCAGTAGTTAATGATGTCTGAAGGCCATATTGATTAGAGGTGATGAGAAACAAGGATTCTAGCTTGACCATCAATAAAGCTATGTTCTTTATTAGCATACTTTATGATTAATAAGAACTTCTATTATTTAAAAACTGTAATAATGATATCTTCATTGTAGAAAATGTGCCAAATGTAGATAAGCAAAAAGAAAATGTTATCTGTAATCCCTTCAATAAAAGTTAACTGTTAACCCATTTTTCCCCTAGTCTTTTTAAATAAAAAGGTTACCAGGCTTCCTGGTAGCTCATCTGGTAAAGAATCTGCCTGCAATGCAGGAGACCCTGGTTTGATCCCTGGGTTGGGAAGTTCCCCTGGAGAAGGGATAGGCTACTCACTCCAGTATTCTTGGGCTTTCCTAGTGGCTCAGCTGGTAAAGAATTCACCTGCAGTGCGGGAGACCTGGGTTTGATCCCTGGGTTGGGAAGATCCCCTGGAGAAGGAAACAGCTACCCACTCCAGTATTCTAGCCTGGAGAATTCCACAGACTATACAGTCCATATGGTTGCAAAGAGTCAGACACGACTGAGAGACTTTCACTTCTTTTTAAATAAAGTAGAACAATATAGTTCATACTGTTTGATAACTTTAAAAGAACTTATATGCCCATTTAAAAACTATTTTTTATTATTTTTGGCCGTGCACATGGCTTGCGGGAACTTAGTTCCCTAACCAGAGATCAAACTCATGTCTCCTGCAGTGTAAGTGCAGAGATCTACCTATTGGACCACCAGGGAATTCCCTGTTTTAGTGACTACATCATATTTTCCTGCATGGACACATTATAATTTCTCCATTACTACTAGACTTTTAGATGGTTGCTGTTTCTTTTCCACTTGAACAAAACTTTGATGAGCATTTTTTTTTTTTTTTAGCAAAAGCATACTTCTTTATTTACAGGTATTTATCATTTATAGTACAATAAGAGATACGAAAATTACCAACAAATCAGGGGCTGCTGCTGCTGCTGAGTCGCTTCAGTCGTGTCCAACTCTGTGCGACCCCTTAGATGGCAGCCCACCAGGCTCTCCCGTCACTGGGATTCTCCAGACAAGAACACCGGAGTGGGTTGCCATTTCCTTCTCCGATGAGCATTCTTGTAGCCAAGTCTTAGCTTGCTAATTGTCCTTAGATAAATTATTAGATATGAATTTTTTAGGTCGAAGCATATATAAACATTAAATATTTTAGTATAGTTTCTCTCTAGAAAAGCTGACCAATTTTGTGTTCCAACCAATAATACAGTTTGTGATTTCTCTCTACCTAGGCACAAGCTAGAAATTATTATTAAAATTTTTCCTTTCATAATATTGAACGAGGTTGAATTTTTTAACTTTTTAAAATATGCTTCCAACTTATGCCAACCTATTTTTGTTCCACTTGGTTTTTTGTCATTTTCTTTCTATTTATGATAGTTATATAAAAATTTTAAAATGTAGTCAAATCAGATTATAGATTATACTTTTTATGTCATGCCTAGAGTAAAAGTCCTCTAACAACCTATGACTATATAATATTCCCCTAAATTTTTTTAGTACCTTTATATTAAGAGTCTAACTCTACATTTTTGATAAATGAGGTGAGGTAGGGAATATTTTCCCCCCAAATGACTAAACATTTGTCCAAATATCACTTCAGCCATCTTTATAATAAAATCTTACATACACATTCTGTTTCTGGATTTTCTTCTTTACAACTTTGTTTTACTATTCCTGTGTAAATACTGCTGTTTTATGCTTTATTTTTCATCTTGCTATCTATTATGCCCTGGTCAATACAGGCACGTCTGTAGTGGGAAAATTTGCTTGTGACAGTGTTGAAAATTATTTATTTGGTTGCATCTGGTCTTAGTTGCAACATGAAGTATCTTCAGTTGTAGCATATGAATTCTTAGTCACGGCATGTGGGATTTAGTTCCCTGACCAGGGATTGAACCTGGATCTCCTGCATTGGGAGTGTGGAGTCTTAGCCACTGGATCACCAGGGAAGTCCCTGCTTGTGATAATTTAAATATTGGATGACTCAGTAAGTACCCTTGACGGAAACTCTACCTTTATGTGGATTCTTACATGAATATTTTGTTATAACTTTCCTGGTGTTCTGCTTCCCATTTAACTTGCCTTGACTTCTTATACTAAAGAAAAAGAAATCTCCAAAAGTATGGTCTTGCTGAGTTCATTGACTTAAAGTGCCTGCCTCCTTTATTTTCAATAATCCACCCAGTCCCACACAAGTACAGGCAAGTGATGGCATTTGAGAAACATTTTTTGATAATGATTTCTTTTTAAAGCTGTAGCTTAAAGGAATTTAAATTAAGCTTCCAATAAAATCAAAGGAAGAGAAAAAAGAAATAATTTCATATCTGTGGAAGCTCAAGAAAACTTTGATTATGTTCACATGAAGAAAATATTTAAGGCTTCAGTCAAGGAAAATAATATACTGGAATATGTGTGTGTAGGGGGAAGGCATAGAGTGACAGCACGAAAGCTAAAAGGATAATTAAGACAAAAGGTGCAGGAATGAGGAGAGAGGTGAAAGGATAGGGAACCATGTGGCAAATTCCAGGGCGAATGTTGGTTTGGTAAAGTTCAATCCATGGAATGTGCTCTGCTGTTAACTTGGGTTATGGTAAATACGTTAATACCTGTCATAAATGGTTCTCAAAATGTTGTTCAGCAGTGAGATATACTTATTAAACTTTCAATTGTTTAATAGTCAAATTGAAAGAGCCATTATTTTTATCTTTTAGTGGCTGGTGCCAGGGTAGTATCTCTGAGCAAAGTCAGATGAAATAAAACTGGTTTTATTTCCTGAATCATAGATGAATTTTGACACTTATGAATCTGTCTTGAACATCAACCAAACAGAGTAATATCTAGAAGTATCTCACATAATAACCTAGTCTTGTAGAATGGATTGAGAGGCAGAATTACAGTTAGACACATCTTGATATAAAAGGGTAGTACGCTTTAATTTTATGTTCTGCCTTATTCTGAATTTGAGTTATCAAAGATATCTCTGCTTCTTAATGTACAAAGACCATGACTTTATAGAAAATAGGTACGATACATCAATGACTTCAGAACATTTATACTTCATAATTTAGAATCAGATTGTAAAGAAAATACCTAAAAAGCATGTATCTCAATCTCCTTTCCAAGACATTTCAGCTCCAGGTCATTTACAGGTCATGTTGCATGTTTAGTGAATACATTGACCTATAGGCACTGTATAGCAAGGGACAAGTGATGATCTTGATCACTGTTTTAAATTGGTGAGATTCCTGAGGCAGACATTTCCCATAGGCATGCATCGTAAGTCACTTGGACAGGGCAGGGAAAAATTATTATTTTACCTAGGGGAAGACAGGGTAGTGAATATTGAGAACAGTAATGTGATTTATAAATAGCAGTGTGTTGACACCAGTTTACTAAATGAACTTTCTTCAATATCCTATTGAATGGCATACAGAGGTTTTTCAAAATAGTATTATATGTCTACCTACTACGTGTCAGACAGCTGAGATAGATTAAATAAGATATACTTCTTGTCATTGATAAATTCACTTTTAATGAAGGCAGATATGGAAGAAGATAACGTACAATAAGAAATATGAACAAAATATTCTGGGAGCTACATGAATTCCATAGGAGATACGCTTCCCAAAGGAAGTGACATATAACTATGTTATTAGCTTGCTATTTAAAAATGAGGAAACATTTTTCATCACTACTAGAAAACTATCTCATGTTATTCTAATGGCAATTTGATATAGTGAAGTTTAGCAATAGCCCTGGTACACTGAAAGTTCCTTGTTTGATTTAGAATTTCAGGTTTATTTTTCCATTAGAAACTTGCCCTAAAACTGTTTCATAGTAATCTTTTTTTCTTTGTTTCATAGTAGTCTTATTATTCTACCATCAGATGATTACAAGTACTTGAAGTAAGAGTTGAATGACACACCTGAAGTTTCAAGAAAAAACATTCTGCTAGACAGAATGAGGAACAAAAAATTTGAAATGACTATATTGACAGTATAGTCAAGATATAAGGAAATGGGAACTCATCATTGTTGATAAGAGTATAAACATGATATAACCTTAATGTATTCATTAATTCAACAGATATTTAATGAGTGCTTACAGTGTGCTCAAGATACAAGGAACAAAACAAAGGTCCACTCTCATAGAGCTTATTACATTACTCATAGAGGAGAAGACAGATAATCAAATGTATTCATAACATAGGTATAGTGGGTGACTGTTGGGGTGCTATCTTACATAGGGAAGGTGGTCAGGGAAGGCTTCTCTGATAAGGTGACTTTTTGAGCAGCAAGTAAGGAAGCCTGGCATGTGGTTACCCGGAGGAAGACCATTCAAGGTAGGAAGCAGTGAGATCAAGATTTCTCAACCGCAGCACTAATGACATTTTGGACATGGTAGTTCTTTGTTAAGGGTGCCGTCGTGCACATTGTAAGATATTTAGCCACATCCTTGGCCTCTATCCTGCTTCCCAGGTGGCACAGTGGTAGAGAATTGCTTGCCAATGCAGGAGATGTAGGTTTTATCCTGTGGAACTGGGTGGGATCTCCTAGAAAGTAAATGAGAAGATTGATTGAGGCTTGGACACTCCAGTCTTCAGAGATGAAAGGAAGCCAATAAAGGAGATAGAAAACAAACACCCAGGACACAAAGGTTCTATCTGAAGATGGTTATAGGCAGTAACTCCATTTGTAAGAATTTATCCTAAGAGAATAAGTGAAACAGTACACAAAGATATACGTATCAGGGTCTTTGTTACAGTGTTTGTTGTCTTACTAGAGGAAACTTGGAGACAATTTATTAATAAATGTTCATCAGCTGGGTTTAGTTTAATGAAATTATTGTGAAATCTATACAATGAAATGCCATGTTAAGGACAATAAAACCGTATGTATCTGTTGTTGTTTAATTGCTGTCATATCTGACTCTTTTGTGACCCCATGTACTGTAGCCTGCCAGGTTCCTCTGTCCATGGCATTTCTCAGGCAAGAATACTGGAGTGGGTTGCCATTTCCTACTCCTAGAGATCTTACCGACCCAGGGATCAAACCCAAGTCCCTAGCATTGGCAAATGATTCTTTACCACTGAGCCACCAGGAAGCCTGTTATGTATCTATACATGTTAACAAAAAAAAAAATACTTCCTTAAACATTTTAGTCCCATTTTGATAAAAAAGATATCCATCCTATTTAAAGAATGAAAGGACATGTGCTTACATGTTGATAGTGCCTCTGACTGGATACTGGATAATGGTCAATATTTTGTTTCTTATTTCTCTGTTTAAACAAAAGAGTTATTATTACAATAATAAGAAATGCAAAATATTGCAAATAGGTTAAAAAAAAAACACAATTGTACAAATACAGGGAGAGATCTGGCAGCAGGAAAGGTGAAAAAGACCTAGATATATTTTCATTAAGTGTGGTTTAGAGTTGCGAAATATTATTGCTGATTGTAGTGTTTCAAATAGATAGGGTCAGACAAGAACCATCTGCATCAGAATTACCTCAAGTTTTTATTAAAATAGTTGATTTCTGGCCCCAACTCAGGCCAACAGAATCAGAATCTCTGGGAAACAGTCGAAGAATATGTTTCTTCTCCCCACCCTTCCACACCCCCCACCCCCCACCAAAAGCAAGGCACTCTAAGATCTCTTCTCATTAGAACCCAAGTTCAAGAATTACTGCAAATAATTTAAGAGTAACTCACCAGACAACATAAATTCTGATGCATTTTTTCCCTCTCTCAAATAATAGATCATTTAATTCTGTGCTTAGTGTGAGTCAACCACCACTCTACACATTTCATCTGCATTAATTCATTTAATCCTTCCAACCCTGAGGTAGCTACTATCATTAATCCTCATTGTATAGCTAAACAGAGGCATGGAAAGATTAAGTAACATGATCAAGAACACAAAGTGGTGGTTATACAAAACATTCTTAGATGGAATGAAAGTCCTCTGCTCTGTAACATCAGGACCATAAATTAAGGATCAAATCCTGTGAATATTTGGAATCTTTATGCCTTAGCTAGGCAACAATGCAGAGATTTCAGAGCAGTGGTTTTCAGACTAGGGTGCACATACTGAGTTATATGGACACTTTCCAGAAGTGTCCATACACCACTTTCCAGGGGTGTATGGGTAACAAAATGACAATTCTAATTATTGGTTTTGGGGAAGTCTCCTTTAGGATTAGTTAAATCACTCCATGCTTTTATAGGATCTTTCTTCTCTGCTATACATATTTTATTAAAATGTCAGGCTCTGGCCTATGGTCAGGTAATACCACATCCATCAGAGATACTCTAAGTTGGGTCTCAGACTGCTGCAATGAACCTGATATTATAATTTTATTTATTTTTGACTGTGCTGGGCCTTCGTCGCTGTGCAGGCTTTTCTGTGGTTGCAGCAAGTGGGGGCTACTATCCAGCTGCGGTGCATGGGCTTCTCTTTTGCAGAGCCTGGGCTCTAGGGCACCCGGGCTCTGGAGAACAGGCTCCATGGTTGTGGTACATGGGCTTAGTTGCTCTGTGGCACGTGGGACCCTCCTGGATCAGGACTGAACAAAGCTGTGTCTCCTGCATTGGCAGGGAGAGTCTTTCCCACTGAGCCACCAGGGAAGCCCTAATCCAGATATTATAATTAAATAAGTTACATGGATTTTTGGTTTTCTAGTGCATCTAAAAAGTATGTTTAGAGAATTTTCTGGTGGTCCAGTGGTTAGGACTCCGCACGCTCACAGTCAAAGGTCTGGTTTCAATCCCTGGTTGGTGAAATGAAATCCAGCGAGCCGTGTGGTGCAGCCAAAAAAAAAAAGGTATGTGTACAGCATACTGTAGTGTGCAAAAGCATTATGTCTTTAAAAATGTACATACCTTAATTAAAAAATATTTCATTGCTAAAAATAATAGTTTATTGTTGGAAAAAAATGCTGAGCATGTGGTGAGTGGTACTCTCTTTTCTGGTGGAGAGTCTTGTCTTGATGTTGATGGCTATTGCCTGCTTTATCAGGTTGGTGGTTGTTCGAGGTTGGGGCAGCTGTGGCAATTTCTTAAAATAAGACAACAGTGAAGTTTGCTACACGGATCAACTCTTCATGAATAATTTCTCTGTAGCACATAATGCTGTTTGACAGCATTTTATCCCCTGGAGAACCTCTTTCAAAACTGGAGTCAATCCTCTCAAACCTGGCTGCTGTTTAATAAACTCAATTTCCATAATATCCTAATATTCTAAATCCTTTGTCATTTTAACAATTAGTTGTCTGCCACCTTACATGTGTGCTGTTTGTGACACCCCAAAACAATTAACAATAGCGACATCAAAGATCAGTGATCACAGATCACTGTAACAAATATAATAATACTAATGAAAAAGTATGGAATATTTCGAGAATTTCTACAATGGGACAGAAACATGAAGTGAGCAAGTGGCATTGGAACAATGTTGCTGATAGATTTGCTAGATGCAGGGTTGCCACAAACCTTCAATTCATAAAAAAAGGCAGTTATCTCGGAAGCTCAATAAAACTGAGATGTGCTTGTATGTAGATTGGTCTGGTCAGAGTGACTTGTCTCTTTCATTCCCAACAACAGTCAAGAAATAAATAGCTCTTGAGAGAGTGACCTTGTAGGCAAAGAAAGCCTCAAACACACCAAAATGGCTCATCTCCATCCCATATTTAAAGGTAAAAAAATTTTTTTTCAGCTATTCAATTATTGATTTCTTAGATGTATCATTGGCTAGAAGGAAAATCATATTTGAATAGAAGAAGCAGTGTATTTACTGGTGATGGTGTTTCTTTTTAATTTGGGGAGGGGATTATTGGGTACAATAAATAAAATCGACTTCCCTGGTAGTCCAGTGATTAAGAATGTACTCCAATGCCGGGGGCCCAGGTTCGATCACTGTTCAAGGAACTAGATCCCACATACCACAACTAAAGATCCTGAATTCCGCAACTAAGACCCAGCACAGTCAAATAAATAAATATTCAAAAATAAATAAAATCAAAGTTAAATATTTTTATAGAATTTCTTTCAGGTAAGGTATAAATTGATCAAGAAGGTAATTACAACTTGTTTGTCAAATTATATAATATCTTTATTCAAATTATAGTCAATTCTTGTCTTATCTCATCTTATTAAATGTTTTATTTCCTACTCATTAAAAACATAAAATTATCTGCTAGTTACTAGGTTAATTAGAATTTAGCAATATATATTTTTGTTTCACTAAATACACAGGAGGACTTTGACCATGATCTGCCAAAATAAATGTATTTATTTTTGATTTTTGCATGTATTCTTAATAGTCTGCAAAGTGCAGTGCCAAAATATGATACATGTAGACATATAGTCTCCCCAATCCACCATTTTGCTTTCTGCAGTTTCAATTACCTGGAGTGAACTCTGATCCAAAAACATTTAAGTATAAAATTAATAGAAATAAATAATTTTGTCTTTTATTTCAGGAAAAAACCCAAGTCATTTGATGGGAACTCCCTTGACTCCTGATCATCAAATGTACACATGTGGGTACCCACAGTTTTCTTCCTTCCTATTATCAAAGGTCAGTCTTTCCCTCTGTGCAATGATATTGATTCCATCTCCTCTTACCTTCTTAGAAAACTTATAGGAACCACTCTGCCTTTTCTGTCCTAGTATCAACACCTTCTGTCTGTGGGACAAGTTACTTAACCTCCCTGTGCCTTATTATTCTCTTTTGGGAAACAGGGAGAATAGAACATTCCACACGCATGGCTATGAGAATTAAAGGAGTGCCGTAAACAGTGTGTCACACAGCATGTACAATGAAATTTACCTATTATTTTCATGTTTCCATTAGCATTTATACATATTAGTCTTCTTCCTCATCTAGTTACCCCACCTTCTCTTTAGAGTCCCAAGTCTTAAAATAGTTTTCTATTTTAAAAGTTTCTATTATAAATGGTCTTCTGTCTACTGTAATGAGGCTTCAGCATCTAGAATTCCTCCTCCCATGACCTCCATGCACTAAATCTAATAAATCTAATGAATATTGGATAGATCTCATTTTAGTTGACTTTGCAGTACTCAACAAGTGTAATTTTCATCCTTTTTGAGTTCTATTCCCTTGGTTTAGTGAAAGTGAAGTCACTCAGTCGTGTCTGACGCTTTGCGACCCCATGGACTGTAGCCTACCACGTTCTTCCATCCATGGGATTTTCCAGGCAAGAGTACTGGAGTGGGTTGCCATTTCCTTCTCCAGAGGATCTTCCCAACCCAGGGGTCGAACCTGGGTCTCCTGCATTGTAGGCAGATGCTTTGGCTTAAATGGTACCAAAATCCCCCCTCCTTCTTCCACCATGTTCTTTCAAGTCTTTGGGGCATCCTCTCTTCTACCCAAATTTTAGATGTTAAGAGTTCTTTGAGGCTCTCTTTTAGGTATTCCCTCTCCCTGTACGATCCCGTGGCTTCATTTACCACTTGCAGCAGATACTGTAAACTCAGTACTCGCTGCCAGCTAGTTTTTCCTTCTTCCATCATGCAGGCTGTAAAGTGAAACAATGGATTTTCAAGCTTTCTTTGAGGCTTAAAGGAGGTCATGTGACAGAGTTTTGGGTAATAAGACCAAATGTAAAGTTAGAATTTCTGGAAAGTTTTTGCTTTCCTGATAAGAGAACAGTTGAGGGAACTGGTTTTTTCCTACTTCTTCACGCCTGAAACTTGTAATGCTAAATATCCAGCAGTTTTCTTTTCCCCATAAGGCAAAGAGCTAGCATACTAAGAATTGCTTTCATATTAGCACTTCCAGCCTAGAATGTTCTGTGCTTTAGATTCAAACAACTGCTTAATTAACAACTCCTTTTGGTTACCTCTCAGGTACCTCAGGCTGAGCACTTCTAAAATAGTACCTGTGGGCTTCTCTGATGGCTCAGTGGTTAAGAATCCGCCTGCCAATGCAGGGGACACGAGTTCAATCCCTGGTCTGGGAAGATCCCACATGCCTCGGGGCAACTAAGCTCATAGGCTAGAGCTACTGAGCCCTGTGTTCTAGTGTCTGCACTTCGCAACAAGAGAAGCCACAATGAGAAGCTTGTGCACTGCAACAAAGAGCAGCTTCGGCTCATGCCAACTAGAGAAAGCCTGTTAGCATCAACAAAGACCCAGCACAGCAAAAAATAAATTAAATCTTAAAAACCAACAAAAACCATAGTACCTGTCACTACTGACTACACTTAACTTCCCTTTGGCCTTCCTTTAAATGATCCCTGTCTTGGTGAATGGCACAGCACCACCGTTTACCCACCTGGGCAACTCACAAATTTGGAGACGGCTCGAATACTATCGTTTCTCCCATACCCATCAACCAAGTATTTATTTATTTTTGGCTACGCTGGGTCTTAGTTGTGGCACTCAGGATCTTATTGAGGTATGCAGGCTTTGTAGTTGTGGTGTGCAAGCTTAGTTGCCCCATGCATGTGGAATCCTAGCGCCCTGACTAGGGATCAAACCCTCATGCCCTGCATTGGAGATTGAATTCTTAACCACTGAACCACCCAGGAAGTCCCTCAACCAGTCTTGTGTTTGTTTTTTTCTTTCTACCTCTAAAACAATCTTAGAATGGGCTCTCCATTTCTTTCCTTTTCCCTTTCTCCAAACTATCATCATCTTTCTGGATTAATATTAACAACCCTCAGCTGTCCCTATCGCCAGTCTGTTCTCTACAGATTAGTCGAGTATTTTAAAATACAACTTGATTGCCTTGCTTCCACACTTAGAAGCTTTCCATTGCTTTTGGGAAGATCTGCTGGAGAAGGGAATGGCTACCCATCCCAGTATTCTGGCCTAGAGAATTCTATACAGTTCATGGGGTCACAAAGAGTTGGACATGACTAAGCAACTTTTAGTTTCACACAATTTTTAACGACAGCATTGTGCCACAAAACTCCATTAGTGGCCTTAGGGTTTAATTCTTTGTTGGACCATCAAATGTCTTATATAATAACAAGTAATTGCTAGCACTGTTTCAACTGCTCAACAATGCCACCAGGGACCCAGACCTTTTCTCTTTCTACTTTGTCATTTTCAATGCCTTGGCTTTTGCTTTTTGCTTATAGATTTATTGTTTTGAAATCGGGGCTGCTTCTCCAGATACTGTCCCTGTACTGAAGGCAGGCAGAAGAGGGAAGTGGGGCATATCACATACTGACAGTACTCTGCCCATAATCCCTAGATCTTATCACTTCATGCAGGGGCCAAACTCCCAACTGCTAGCACCTGCATTTCTGTGTCTGAGGCTGTTCTCTGCCTGCCTGAGCAAAGCCAAGCTGGCTTTGCTGCTCACACTCCTCCCTCCTAACAACAAACAATCAGTGACTAGAGGGAGAAGATGTAAATACCCAGCTTCCTTGTCTCTCAGGTAGAATGACTTTAAGACATGTTTTATACTGGTTTGGTTTCCCAGTGGAATCAGGCTCCAGTTACCCTTGGGAGTAAAGAGCTTAATGTTAGCAATTCTTTACTGATTAGTATCCCCTCCCCCAGTATCCCCTCCTCCAAATTTCCTTCTCACTTTTCAGTATCCTGTGTTTCTTAGGATGACACCAAAATAAATTCTCTCCATTTGTGTCTTTGTCTCAGGGTCTGCTTTTCGGGGAATCCAATCCAAGACAGGACATCACCATCTTTCCTTCTTCTTCTTGTCTTTAAAGTAGACAGTCGGTGCTGTGGTGTCAAGTTGGTGCTATGGTGGCCATCTTACAACGAGATTACAAGCCAATATACAGAAGTTAGAATCAAAGAGCTTGGGTCCATACCCTTGAGCCACTGTATCGGCCCTGAACTAGCTACTGTTGTCTGTTACAAGAGGAAAACAAGCCCTATTTGTTTAAGCGATTTATTCTGAAAAAAATTTTACTTGCAGTCTAATGCATCCTGATACAAATAAACAGAAATAAAATTAATATAGGAAGAGCTACAGTGGGAATAGTGCTGTGATAAAATATTACAGGGGAGTTTTTTAGATGGTGTGTAGGTTGAAACCTCGAGGATAAGAAGTTAGCCATTTCAGAATTAGAAAGCATGTCCTAGAAAGAAATATTCATCAAGAACCAGAGCAGGACTTTTTTGTTAGAAAGCACACTAGTGTGGTTGGAATGTAGCAAGTGATGTTAAAAACAGGATAGGTGGGGAAGGCCCAAGTAGAGTTTTTTCTAAATGTAATAGGAAATACTGAAGAGATCTAAGTAGGGAGGTGATATAATCCAATTTATGATAGCAGTTTAAGAACCAAACAGCAATTTGCTGAGTTAGTGTACAAAGCACTGATCTAGGTGCTGTGGAGAGAAAACAACAGCTTACTTGCCTTCTAAGAATGGCCTTAAGTTTCACAAAATGACAATGAGTGTGGGTGTGAGGGAGAAGAATTTTGTAATAACTGTTTTTGGATAGTAATACCAGGCTTTAGCCCCAAACTCCAGAGACAAAAATCCTGTGTTCAGTAACTGCAATCAGAATGCTAAGAAGAGCAAGTAATTTCCATGGCAATATTAATTTTCCAAGGTGTTTATGTGGGCTGGCTTTCAGGCAAGTACTTAGGAATATACCACACATATACTACAAACTCAAGAATTAGAAATTTCAAAGTAGATTGTATATTTTTACTGAAAGCATAATTCTACCACTAGATGGTGACATGTATACAAAATAATGAAGACAGTCATCTTTATCAATCTAGCTGTACAGGGTGTATGGTGGTTGCTTATTATTGGTTTGAAAATTCAGATTTGCATGAGGAATTTAGGGGGTATTTTACCACAGATTCAGCTTTATTCTTTTGGAATGCACATCTTTCAAATATATTCAAAGGTCTCTCTTGATACATTTAACAAGTCAGCACAGAAGAGTGAAGATTCTAGTTAGGAGGCAGGCAATCTTGTTTTACTGGCTTCTATACTTTCCTCTCTCAAGCAACTGAAGTGGATAAAGGGATGGTGAACTACAGCCCATGGGCCAAATCTGGCCATTTTCACATTTTTGTATGGACTGTAGGCTAAGAATGGTTTTTACATTTTTAAGTGGTTGGAAAAAATCAAAACAAAAATAGTATTTTGTAACACATGAAAATATGAATATCAATTTTCAGTGTCCATTATGTTAAAATTTTTATTGGAACACAGCCACACTTATTCCATGGTGTATTATCTACGGCTGCTTTTGTGCTAACAGAGTTGAATAGTTGTGATGAGAGACTTGGAGTGCCTGTGATGCCTAAAATATTATTTGGCTCATCACAGAAAAATTTGTGAGCCCTAAAGTGATGACTGAAGCTCCATGATCATGACAAAAAATCTCTAGACTCTCAAAAGGATTTTAAACTAAGCATCATTTCACACAATTTCTTAAAGTAAGACAATTGGGTGGCAATTGTTAAGAAGCTATTTCTTTAAAAATCTGAGTGTGTCTTGTATATATCCTGCGTGTGCTAAGGCTCTTCAGTCGTATCCAACTCTTTGCGACCCCATGGACTAGCCTGCCAGGCTCCCTTGTCCATGGGATTCTCCAGGCAAGAATACTGGAGTGGGTTGCCATTCCCTTCTCCAGGATATCTTTCCGACTCAGGGATTGAACCCCCATCTCTTATGACTCCTGCATTGCTGGGCAAGTTCTTTAGCACTAGAGGCACCTGGGATGTATTACATCCTAGTACTCTGCCTTTATGGTATTAGTTGTCCTCATTTTCAAGAACTGTTATGGGTTCTCTCTGGTCTTAAACCATAGTGGACCCACATGAAAATAACTATCAGTTAGCAATGTGTTTGGCTACAAATAATGGAAATATAAGAGTTGGTTAAGGAAAAAGGGATTTATTTTTTCTTGCATAGTCAGTCTAGGGGTGGAGAGCTGCTCAAAGATGCATCAGGGTCCTATACCTTATTATCAATTGTACGGTTGGCTTTTACCCTGTTGTGGTTTTGTTGTTTAAAAAAATCACAAACCAGATGCTTTATTAGAGTATCAAGATCATGTTTCAGGCAGAAAGGGTTAAGGGGCAGGTCTACTGATATTTGTCCTTTTCTTTTATTAGGAATGGGAAATTCTTTCTCAAAGACCTGTTATGAGTCCAAGCTGGCTCTGTTCGCCACAAGACAGGCCAATAAAAAGGAGATGAGGTGTTTAGGCAAGGACTTTATTTGGAGAGCCACGGCTGATGGATAAGATGGCAAACTAAAGTCTCAAATGACCATCTTGCCAAGTCTGGATGCTAGGATCTTTCACAGATCAGAGATAGGGGGTAGGTGAAGAAACAAAGTAAAAAGGCCATTAATCTTGCAAATATCTCCTAGAACGGCAAGCTCTGGGGCAGTGTATGTGTTAATTTCTTCCTTTCTGCCATCTACAGGTGGACAGGGTTCCTAACAAAGGCACTTTAACAGTAAGGCGGAGAAGCAGGATTTTGTGAAGCAGGCCATTATGTATGATTCAGATAACAAAAGCAGAGAAAAGCAAGTCATCCAAACACTCCACTGTGGAGTCAGAATTGGCTTTTCCCTGCAACAGACCTGCTCTCCAGATTTCTGCTTATATTTCATTGGCAAGAACTCAAAACAACATGGGTAACCCTAGAGAAACAATTACATGATGTTTAAAATTTTTTACATTGCTGATTAACAATGTTGTATTAGTTTCAGGTGTGATTCAGTTATACATATACATGTATTTATTCTTTTGCAAATTCTTTTCCCACATATGTTATTACAGCATACTGAGCAGTGTTCATGACGTTTTAAAGCAAACACCAAGAATCCCTGGGGCTTTCCTTTCACGCATCAAGCTTCCTGACTCTGAGCTGCCACCAGTAAAACAAACTAGGGTTTGGTAAGTTTCCCTGTGGGAAGAGAAGAGGGATGGGTGGGAATGGATGTTGGATGGACAATGGCTGCTACAGGATCCAGTCTGCAGAAACCCAAGTTTTGTGGGAAAGCTGGGAAGAGAAGACAATGGCAAAATAGTTACAGCTCCTAAGGATCACCTGCTCGGATGGAACAACTCAAAACAGGTTTAACACAAACTTTACAGCATCAACTTAAAGCGGCAGAAAGGCAAAACGGGCAAGGTGGTCCTCGAGTGAAGGGATGGTGTGATCTAACCGCGACAAAATCTGTAAAACAACTCCCACAAGGCCTCCAAAGCTCTCTGGCTATGGATCTCAAAGATGCTACTATGTAAACTGGACTTCTCAGTCATATCTCTAAAGGAACGTACTGGATATAGAAATCAGTGAGGACAGTATCAGTGCAGGCGAGGAAGATTTCCCCCAAGCTCGCTACTTGTTACAACAAACTTCAGCTGAGTGGCCCCTTCCCTCCACCTGTTCTTCATTCTCCGCTCTCCGACTTAATTCCCGTATTATTTGCTCTTCGCGGAGAAGCATACTACGCTGTTTCAGGTGAAGACTCTTAGGGTAATTCGTAGGGGGCCCTCTTGCGGAAAAAAGAGGAGATGGCCTGGGACACTTCACTCCGCCATTTCTGGTCACATCAGTGTTATCACTGCTCGCGGACAGACGAACTGCACAGAGGCGGGCGAACAACACGCCCGCAGGTTAAGCCAGCCCTGGGCTGTTCGTCCAAAACCCCGCGGGGAGAGGGCTGCGGCGTCGCTCCAGCCGGCTCTCCCGAACCCCAGCCTCCCGCAACCCCAAAAGCCTGAGTTCGGGTGAGGGGGACGGGACAAATGAGTACCAAGTGCCCCCGGGGGACCCAGAGTTAAAATGGCGAAGCGCAGGGGCGGGGGACAGGGCGGCGAAAGTGACCCGGCGCTTGCTGAGTCTCGGGGCCCGCGGAGCGGCCTCGGTGGGCGACGCCGCGCAACCGCGACCTGCTCGGAGCTCCGCCATCTTCTCCAACTCACCCGGACTCCCCCCGCGGCCGCGCTGGCTTCGCGCTTCCCTTCCGGCCGCTGACAGAGATCCGGGCTGGGCGGGGTGGGCGAGCGCGCGGAGGGGGTGGACCGAGGGCGGGGAGGCCCGACGGAAGAGGAAAGGGAGGGCGGCAAGCCGGCCGCGGCGGGGTGTGGGGCGTGCGGCGTGTGTGCGGAGGGAGAGGTGGGAGGCGAAGAGAGGGAGGGAGGCGCAGGAATGAGAGCGCGAGGCCCTTCTCGTCTGCTCCTTCGCCCGGACGGAAAAAGCCGAGCGCAGCCCGAACGCTCTATTAAAATGGCGGCGGCGTCGGCGGTGGCCGCGGCGTCTGGTCGGTGAAGTGACTCTGCTGCTTCGCTCCCCACCCGCCCCCTCCCTCCCTCTCCCCTCCCCCCGTCCTCCCCCCCCTTCCCCGCCGCCGGCGCCTCGGCGCCCCTCCGGCCCGCGCACCTCCCCTCGCCCCCCTCCTCTCCCCCGCCCGCTCCGGGGACCGCCGGCCCCCTCCCCCATCCTCCAGCTCCCCGCCCCGTCCCCGCCGCCGCCCGCCCTCGTCGCCTCCCCGCCCCGCCGGCCGGCCGGCCCCCTCCTCCGCCTCTCTCCCCTCCCCCCCGCCGATCGGGATCAGTCAGTGCGATCCGAAGCGGGGGAGGGGGGGGGCGGCGGCCGAACGATGTGCGAGAACTGCGCAGACCTGGTGGAGGTGTTAAATGAAAGTAAGTAGCCGCGGCGGCGGCCTGTCGGGGTGTAGGGTTTGGGGTCCCCGCGCCGCTCTCCGGCCTCCCCGAGCTGCCGCGGCCTGCGGGAGACGGCGGCCGAGCCGGCCGGCGTGCGGGCCTAGCGCCCCGGGAAGGTGCGCGGTGGCGCGGCCGCCGCGGCGCCTCGGGCCCAGCCCGGCCCGGTTACCTGGGCGCCCGAGAGGGGCCCGCCGCGGAGCTCGGCCAGGCCTGGCCTGAGCGGTGTCCGCTCTCGGAAAGTTTCCTCATTACAGGTGTCAATTAACGAAGGCACTAATGAGCCTTCGCCTCCTTCGCCCTGACGGGAAGGTGAGGCGAGGTGGGGTCCGAGTACCAGTCTCTCTTCTGCAGTCCGAACCCTTCGACCCTCCGGCCGCCCTCTTTGATTTTCAGCGTGCGGCCGAGGCCTCTTACCTGCTAATTTTCATTAAACTCCTTGGGAGGTGGTTGGTGGTTTTCCCCTCCCTTGGGGGTGTGTAGGTGTATTAAACCTTTCTGCCTGTCCTTAAATAGCTGAAAATGAGCAGTGATAGTGATTATTGGAACCCTTATATCTGTTTTTTTTTTTTTTTTAATTAATGATGTCTCTTAGTGTACCAATCGTCGTTTTAATGATCAATTCTCTTATATCAAGGAGAGCACTGTAGTACAGATACCATCCTGGGATAGTCATGGCCTGTCTCCTGGAATGAAAGGCCTTATTCCATATACTTTTGATTATTACAAAGCGTGCATTGCTCTTTTCTAGTTAGATTCCTTTAATTTATTTCACTCCAGAGTCTTGTAAGATGGTATCTTAGCTTAAAGAAGCAAGACATGTTGCAAGTTAACTATTTCTGGGCTGAAAGGCCTAGTTGGGCGAGGTGAATTAGATAAAAGATTAATTTACAAAAAGTTGAGGGTTCAGAAAATGTTGATTTACGAACAGCTTTTGTGGATTTTGAATTTGTATTTTGTGTGTGGTATTCGAAAGACTGCCAAACTGTTTACTTCCTAATCTTTAAAACAACTTGATTATAAAATGTATCGTCTAGTTTGTGTTTAATGAGCAAAGGCAATAATAAAAGTGGAAGAGTTCTACTTTACTTTCGCCTCTGTTTTCTTCCTGACAGGTGGAAGCAGGCTTTTGCATAAATTCAAACTATACTTTCCAGTACGTTTCATCCTAATTTTTCCTGAAATTTTAAGGTTATTGTATATATATATATATATATGAAAATTTCATAATTGAAGGATAATTGCTTTATAGAATTCTGTGGTTTTCTGTCATACATCAACAAGAATCAGCCACAGGTACACCTTTGAGGTTATTTGTATGTATTTTAAGATACTGTTATTTTTAGTGCAGGTGGTTTATGATATGATAAACTTAAGTCCTTATTACTTGTTTCAGTGAACTGTATTTTATATATCTCAGATGCAAGTTGTGGGACTATGGCTTGATAATTTTGAAACTGGAAACGATAGCTTTGTTATTTTATATATTAGAATAACCTGCTTTTGAAATATTTTATTGAAGGATAATTGCTTTACAGAATTTTGTTGTAAGAACCTGCTTTTAATAGTTGTTTAAAAATTAAAAACTTTAGACGTGCTATCTAGAGACACTAAAGTTTGTTAATCTTTATCTTTTGAAAAGAGACATAATGAAAGAACCCCTAGAATTTAGCACTTTAGGGAAACCCTTAGAGCAGTTGATTTATGGAGAGTTAGAAACTTAGCTTTTGTTACCTTTAATTAAATATGGTTAGTTGAGCCAGTTTCACAAAACCTGGCGGTGCAGACCCTCTAAAACTTCAGTTTAAGAATTTGACTTTTAAACACTAATCTGACAAAGAAGCTTCCTTTAAAAAAAAAATTACTTCAGCAATTTCATTTGTTGGTATACCAAGCTTTGACATGTTCTTCCCCCGTTCCTCCTTCTCTTAGTTGTTTTACAATTGTTTTCATTTTTCCTTTGTTTAGTTACTGTACCTCAAACATAAGATGCTTAAGTTTCCTGAGAACAGGGGGTATTAACTGTATCTCATTATAGTAACATTTATCCATGACTGGGTTGGAGCATGATGGTTGGAACTTGATAAAACTTGTTGTAATTAAAGTAAGTTATAAGTCTGTCTTGTAACCTCATTCACAATAATTGTACATGAAATCTCTTTTTTATCCTCCATACAGTTCTGCAAAGATGAACATCACTTTATCCTAGATTAGAAATTCAGTTAAAGCCCCCAAATACTGTACTCAGATTTTTTCTTTCACTATAACTCCCTGAACAGTTTAACCAAAAGGAGAAATAAAATTAGTATATTTTTTAGGTGGTGTGTTGGGAAGATAGAATTAAAATAAACTAAAAACTTACTTCTTGTTTAATTTGCAAACTGATCAAACTTCAGTCTGTCTGGACACACTAGTAAATGTATAATGTAAAAATTTCGTGTTTTAAGTGAAAAGATAGACATGATGTGGATAGTAGAGCTTTATATCTAATACACTTAAGAGTTTTGATAAGGTTAATGACTTGCAGTGAAGTGTTTATTTTAAAAATAACAAAATGTAATGTAGTTAAAAATAGATGACAAAATACAATAGCTTCCTTTTGTCATCAGTTTTTGATGAGGATATTAATATTACCAGTTATACCTCTAGTCCTGCTGAGAATCTAAACCTCTCACCATAGAAATATGTACAGTATACAGACAGAATTTTGTAGGTTAAGGGACCACTGAAGTAACGTCTGTGGAACCAGGCTTAGGACTTGGTAATAAGGACCACTGCATTCCCTTTTTTCAGTATAGTCTTGACAGATATCCTGAAACTTGAAATTAATTTTCAAAATAACATTTGGCTTTAGTGTTAGAATAACCAGTTTCAACAATACTAACAGCAACAAAAAAAAATAACAATACTAACATACTCGAGTTTTCATATTCTTTCCAGTGCTTTGTTTTTAATGAGGAAGATGTCTTAAAAGTTTGGAATATATTGAGTGCATTTTGCTCCTGTCAGTTTGGAGAGTTTCGTTCAGTTTAGGAAATAATTTTAAGTTTATATTCCTTTACTTGTTGAGTTTGTATATTTTCTGCTTTTATAGCTACTTTTTTGGACTAGGTTAACTAACATTTGTGGATGTTGATGAGAAGTTATGTTTTGGGCCATTTGCATATAGCTAGCTCAGCTAGTTAAGTGAGGTCATTGTCTTGGTGAAGTAAATTTCTCTATAGCAGAGTGAAAATGGCCTTAAGTGTACAGCCATCTTTTGAACCATTTGTTTGCTGTGGATTTTACTCTGTGTGTGTCTAGTGAATTAGACTTTGCCAGATGTTTTAAATGGGCATTTCATTTGTCTTTCCTAGCTGTCCTTTGTGATAGGCAGGAGTAGGTATTAGTATCACAGTTTTTTTTTTGGCCTTGCCACGTGCCTTCCAGGATCTTAGTTTCCTGACCAGGAATGGAACCAAGGCCCACTGCAGTGAAAGCATGGAGTCCTAACTACTGGACCACCAGGAAACTCGAGTATCTCAATTTTGAAGGTGAAAAAGTTTGAACCTCAGAAAGGCTAAGTGATTGGCTGAAGATCACCTGTCACCTGCTTAGTAGTCTTATCGAAGTTAGAACTCAGGCTACTCTGATACCAGTATTGGCAGAATAATTGTTTGCACTTTTTTTTCTTAATGGGTTTCCCTGAGAGCTCAGTTGGTAAAGAATCCACCTGCAATGCAGGAGACCCTGGTTTGATCCCTGAGATGGGAAGATCCGCTGGAGAAGGGATAGGCTGCCCACTCCAGTATTCTTGGGCTTCCCTGGTGGCTCAGCTGGTAAAGAATCCGCCTGCAATGCGGAAGACCTGGGTTTGATCCCTGGGTTGGGAAGATCCCCTGGGGAAGGGAAAGGCTACCCACTCCAGTATTCTGGCCTGGAGAATGCCATGGACTGTATAGTCCATGGGGTCACAAAGAGTATAAGGCTAAGTGATTGGCTGAAGATCACCTGTCACCTGCTTAGTAGTCTTATCTAAGCTAGAACTCAGGATACTCTGATGTCAGTATTTGCAGGATAATTCCGTTTCCATTTTTATTTTTAAAGAATATTAAGCCATTTGTGTTGGGAACTTTATGAGTTCTTTGAGGTAGGTACCTTATCACCCGTTTTTAGGTAAGAGAACCAAGGATTAGGGTCACTAGACTTTATTTGGTGGAGTCAGGATTTGTAGAGGACTTAATCTCAGGGCTTCCCTGGTGGCTCAGAGGTTAAAGCGTCTGCCAGCAATGTGGGAGACCTGGGTTCGATCCCTGGGTCGGGAAGATCCCCTGGAGAAGAAAATGGCAACCCACTCCAGTACTGTTGCCTGGAGAATCCCATGGAGGGAGGAGCCTGGTAGGCTACAGTCCACGGTGTCACAAAGAGTTGGACACGACTGAGCGACTTCACTTTCTTTCACTTTCTAATCTCAGTTTGGGCTAAAAGCTCATGCTCTTTAATAATTAGGCTATGCTGTAAAAACTTTATGATGATCTATTCAAATGGAAGACATTATGAATACACTGGCAAAATAAAAAATTACTAAACTTTTAAGTGTTTTCACAAGTTTGGGCTTGATTCTGTGCTCACTGTAAAAAGAATTTATAAGTCGTGGTAAATGTAGCCGAATGGTAATCTGTCTTAATATATCTTAATATTTATCAGCAATGAGCTCTTTAATAAACTACACATTTCTAGGGTTTTAAAAATATAAGTATATAGGCATGAAATAATTAGTAATGTAACATTTTTTGGTAGACATTTAATTCTAAAACTTGAACTGATTGGAAATTTGATTTTACTGCAATAAAGTACCAAATTGCTAAATTTTTTATTTCAGTAAACCTTGCTAAGATTATAGTCTCTTAAAATAGTTACTATTTGAAATATTATTTTTCAAAAATAGTTTCAACTCATATATCTTTATAATAACTTATAAAGCACTAGTAGATTATTACTAGCCAACTATCTGCATTGTCGATGATAACTATTGATATCTAGCTTTAGCACTATATTTATGAAATATGTTAATACTTTTTATATGTTTAATAATGATAGTATCTATATATCTACAAGTGTTTATGTGTAGGTTGAACGTGTATTAATGAGAATTTTTATTTTTTTCAGAAAATGTGAAACTTTTCAGTAATGACCAAGGTGTGATAGACTGTTGCCAAACGGGCTGTGCTCCCTTTCCCTTTTTCACTTACTCTTATTTTTCCTGATTGCAGGTTGCAGGGACTTCCCTGGCAGGCCAGTGGTTAAGTTCCATGCTTCCACTGCAGAGTTGTGGGTTACTTTCCTGGTGGGGGAACTAAGATCCCATGGCATGTCCCCTCCTTCCCAACCCCCCCCCCCCCAAACTATTCAAGTTTAAGTCACCTGTAATCTTACTATCCAATGATGATTTCTGTTGATACTTTGAAGTATTTTTACATCATATTTTTTAGGTACATATTTACACTTTTTTTTTTTTCCGACTGTACCACTTGGTTTGTGGACTCTTAATTCCCCTGCCAAGAATTGAACCAGAGCCCTCTGCAGTGACTGGACCTCAGCCACTGGACCACCAGGGGGTTCCCAGCAGTTTTAAAATTGAGAATGAGACACACACACACACACACACACACACACACACACACACACACACACACACACACACACACACACACACACACACACACACACACACACACACACACACACTTAGTGTCACACACACACACACACACACACACTTAGTTTCACCTTGTTTCACCTAAGATTGATCATTTCCCTTAACTTTCTTAAATTGAGAATGAGAGATACACACACACACACACACACACACACACACACACACACACACACACACACACACACACACACACACACACACACACACACACACACACACACACACACTTAGTTTCACCTTGTTTCACCTAAGATTGTTTGATCATTTCCCTTAACTTTCTTAAATTGAGAATGAGAGATACACACACACACACACACACAGTTTCACCTTGTTTCACCTAAGATTGTTTGATCATTTCCCTTAACTTTCTTAAATTGAGAATGGGATACACACACACACACACACACACACACACACACACACACACACACACACACACACACACACACACACACACACACACACACACACACACACACACACAGAGTTTCACCTTGTTTCACCTAAGATTGTTTGATCATTTCCCTTAACTTTCTTAAAACATGTTTTTGTCTGTATGATGTTCTATTTTGTATGCAATTTAATTTTTCCCCATGGTATTCTTGTTTTCAGTTCTTCAGTATTATAAATAAAGCTGCAAATGAACATCCTTGCATATAAATCTTTTAATCACTGGGTTTTTAAAAATAGATTCTTAGAAGTGGTTAAAAATACAGACTTTCAGAAGTGGTTTTAAAAATGTAAACTTCTTTGTTTTATATTGTCTAACTGCTTTCCAGAGAGGATATACTGATTTCTATTCTTTCAGTGGTGTTTTTGCAACTTAAGCACTCTCACTTTTGCTGAATATTTCAGCAAAAAATGTGATAACTGATTTTAAACACTTTTTTATTGGCTGTTTGCATTTCTTATTTAATGTGTTGGTGGTGTTCTTTTCCTACTCTTTAGGTTTTAATGTTTTGTATTATAAGAGCTGTTCACTTACTAAATGTATCAACCCTAGGTTTAGTTTATCATGTACTCCCCCTGCCTTTTTTGTGTGCTTTTTCACTTTGTTATTTTTAATGATGTGCTCAGTTGCTCCTCAGTCATGTCCAACTCTTTGCCACCGTTTGTAGACCGCTAGGCTCCTCTGTCCATGGAATTTCCCAGGCAAGAATACTGGAATGGATTGCTATTTCTTCCTCCAGGGGATATTCCTGACCCAGGGATCAAACCCGCATCTCCTGTGTCTCCTTCATTGCAAGCAGATTCTTTACCCACTGAGCCACATGAGAGCTCCATCACAGCACAGTTTGGAGCAAACTCATGTTTCTAGCCTCAATTCTCACTTTTTTCTGTGAGGCTTTCTTAAAACTTTTCCAGTCTCTCTTAAAATGACAACATATACCTTTCGTTTAGAATATGCACATAAGTTACAGCCCACCCCCCTCCCCCCACTTTGTTTTTTAAAAAAACAAGAGCCTGCCTTGCTGGATGCTGAATTCCTTAAAGTCAGGAATCATGTTTTGTTTCTTTTCTTAGTACTAATTGGGCTTCCCTGGTGTCTCAGGCGGTTGAGAATCTGCCTGCAATGCAGGAGACCCTGGTTCAGTCCCTGGATTGGGAAGATCCTCTGGAGTAGGGAATGGTAATCCACCCCAGTATTCTTGCCTGCAATATCCCATGGACAAAGGAGCCTGGTGGGCTACAATCCATGGGGTCACAGAGTCAGACATAACTGAGCGACCATATTAGTAATAGTATAGTGCCCTGTAGAGAGTAGGTGCTTAGTGAACATTTTAGTTCATGAAAAGTTCTTGAAGAATATGATTGCCTAAGTAAACCAGTGTTCTTGGGCCTCTTGTGAGTAGTGATGTAGATATAAGAGTTTGTGGATGAATTATACAGATTGTATCACATATGTTATGTGTTTATGCAAAATATCCACACCAAGCAGCTACATTCTAAATTAATAGGAAATGCAAAAAGGCTATATATATTTTTTCTATAAAGACGGTGAGATTTGAGTCTGGGATGAAAGTTTACTAAATTACATTTATTTAAAACTTTATATACCAGGAAAATAATTGGACTTTTAACTTTAAAGTGATTAACACTTGTTACTGTTATTTTTCTTTAAAATTCTGTAGAAATTTTTAAAAAGTCTGGAGAAGGAAATGGCAACCCACTCCAGTATTCCTGCCTGGAAAAGTCCATGGACAGAGGAGCCTGGCGGGCTGCAGTCCATGGGGTTACATGACTGAGCATGTGTGCATGAGGGTGGAGGGAGATGGGCTGGTAGCAATAAACTGGTAGAACTAAAAAAAAAAATGTCTTCAAATGTAGGTTACTCAGTTAATTGGGATTTGATGTAGTTTACACCTGGCCTCCTCTTGCACTTTTTTTTTTTTAAACTGTGGTAGAGACAGCTTTCTCTTGTCCTGGCTATAACCTCTTCTAGAGAGAGACCTTATCTAGCTTACATCCCCTGAAAGGCCCTTCTCCTTGGCCATCGCTGATTGGATTCCAGATAGACTCCTGACCTGGTGGATTGGTGGGACCAATGTCCATAAATCAGATATTTCCTGCCAGAATGTTTGAACTGAAGAACCAGGTAGCTGTGAGTAGCCAAACTAGAATTAGTGCTTTGGGTAGCTGACGTGAAGGAGCAGCAACATTGAGCAAGTGGAGGCAGCTATTTACAGAAGAGAATTGGGGCAAATTGTGAAAACAGTTGACATGGAAGCTCTATAAAGAGACAGAAGTTAATATCCTCATGGCTTGCTTTCTTTATCTACATACACACACACACATATACATATATATATATTTACACACACATACATATATATGTATATATATTTTGTTTCTTTTTTGGCTGTGCTGGGTCTTAGCTTTGGCATGTGGGATCTTTAGCTGCATGTGGCATGTGGTCTCTAGTTCCCCAACCCGGGATTGAACCTGGACCCCCTGTATTGGGACCATGGAGTCTTAGCCACTGTACCACCAGGGAAGCCCCCATTCCTGCCACCCCTTCCCCAGATGTGCCTTTCTAATACTGAAGCCAGAGCTCCTTTTTAGTTGTCTCCTCTGTACATACCATTTGAGTTAATGTGCAACCAAAAGAGTTTTGATTCCAGTATTGCCACATGCTGAGCTCTCCAGTATTGGAGACTAGGTGTAATCTTTACCTGTGAGTGCTTCTTTACCTGTGAGTGCTTCGTTATAGTCTGGTTTACTTTCTTGGAACATGTTGAGCAAAGTGTCATCTGTAGTGTTTGGTGGCAGGAAAACATTTAGGAACCCGTATTGTTACTTACTTATCTCTCTACCAGGGTGCTTAGTCTTTGAAGAGAATGAAAGTAGCTTTGTTGCTTTTCTTTCTAAAAAGGATACCTGCTTTTTTAGAAAAAACCCAAATAGTGCAGAATATAAAGAAGAAAATTAGGATAACCTGAAACTCTGCTTTCATGTAAGAGATCATGTTTTAGTAAACATCTCTTAAGTCATTCTTTTTCTCTTTCCTCAGATACACTGTTTTATGTAGACAAACTAATTACATGTTACTCTGTTACTTTTATTGATACGAAGTAGGTTCCTTGTTAATATGTACTTACATTGTCATTTTTATGGTTTTAGTGTAGTAGTCCATTGTTCGGTCATACACTAACTTAACCAGTCCTCTCTTGAGGTGTTTGGGTTGTTACATGACTTTGGAATTGTCTAGTTATTATTTTAAATGTAGCCTCTCAAATCAGATTGCTGAGTAGCTCACAGAGCATATCTGGAAGGAAATCTGGCAATATGATGAAACTTTATTTTTAAAAAAATTTATTTAGAGAAAACTTTAAAAATTATCCTTCCAGCGTTAGAGCATGAGTGTAAAGGCTTCGTAGTCTTTGAAGTGTTTATTCTGACTCTGTGGTTTGTGGGCCGTTTTAGCAGTGTATTGGTTCTAAATCACCACAAGACAAAATTGGAAGGGACTTTTTACTCTGGGTAACTTTGCTGCTAGACTCATGAACTTTATTCTGATCATTGAGAAAGGCTCAGTAACCAGTGATAAATGTAGCAGTTTAAGAGCAGTTGTAAGAAAACTAGCTCAGAATAAATTGAGAGTTAAGAAAATACTTAAGACAATAGAGCTTTTGCATTGTGTTCAATGTAAGATAAATAAGGGGACAATGGACCCACTGCTTGGTAGAGTGGTATAATAGAGGGTGGTGGTCAGCAGAATGTTCTTTTACTCTAATACTTTGTTTCCATTTTCCCTTCTGAGAGGAATCCCCTAACTGTAAGGATAAATTATATACTAAGAGGGAATCTAACCTCTAGATTGGTAAGGAATGATGAGAGCTTTCTTACAGTGTTAAGATAAAAAATGTTCAGGAATGGTACATTCCTTTCAGTGAAAGAGATAAAGCTATGGTTCTGTGTAATTATTAACCTTTAGCTTATTAAGTTTCAAGAAAAGCAGAAATTGGCAAGTATTATCTTTGGTTATTCCTCCCACCACCTCCTCACTTTGGGAGCTGTGAGAGAGACTTGCCACTATTAAATAATCACTCACTGAAGAGTGAAAGGATAGTGTAAAAATTGATGTGATACTAGTAATTTATGTTAAACGTATCATATTTTGATTACATCAAGTCACACAGAATCTGAAGCTCTCCTTGTAAAAAAGATGAGGTTTGTTTGTGTTTTTTTTTTAGTTGACTTGGAGAGACATCATTGGTGGCAAGCCATAGGGTCTTATCATTAATTTTTTTCTTCTTCAAGATTTTCAGTAATGATCCTAGGTTTATGAACTGTTCTTGGAGTGGCATTGTTCCTGTTCCAGTGGAGTGAAGGTGACTTTGGAATCTCCTCCTCTGTTTCAAAGTGAAAAACTCATTTTGATCTATTTTGTGATTTGGAGTTACATTAAGATTTTGGGAGGAGAAAGAGGGGTAGAAGCTGCTTTATAAATAAGCTTGAAAACCATTAACAATATTGGTGCTCAAAAAGCCAACACAGTCTGAAACTCCAAGTATAATGGGTAGTAGTGCAGTGCTTGTGAGTTGGAATATTGTGTTGAATTGTATACAACACAATGATGATCTGCTTGTGAAGCTATTTGAATATTGTGTAATTTCACATATCTTCATGGCACCTCATAAAAATCATGAGAAATATAATGATTTGGCCAAGATTACACAGCTAATAAGTAGCAGAGCTAGGACTAGAATTTAGTTCTTACTCCTTCAGTATACCTTTATCTAACCATGCTCTTTGTTTTTTTTTTAAAAGAGAAACTTGACAATGGGAGTTGGAAGTGAATTGAAGTCCCTCAGTCGTGTCTGACTCTTTGTAACCCCATGGACTGTAGTCTACTAGGCTCCTCCATCCATGGGATTCTCCAGGCAAGGATACTGGAGTGGGTTGCCATTTCCTTCTCCAGGGGATCCTTCCAACCCAGGGACGGAACCGGGTCTCCCACATTGCAGGCAGACGTTTTACCCTCTGAGCCACCAGGGAAGCACTTGAAAACCTGTTAAAGGAATTACAGACATTGTGCATGTGCGTGTTCAGTCGTGTCTGACTTTTTGCAACTCCATGGACTGTAGTTTGCTAGGCTCCTCTGTTCTTGGAATTTTCCAGGCAGGAATACTGGGGTGGATCACCATTTCTTTCTCCAGGGGATCTTTCCAACCCAGGGGTCAAACCTGTGTCTTATGCATTGGCAGGGGGATTCTTTACCACTGGTCCACCTGGGAAGCTCATAGGCAGATTGTGACTAAAGTGGATTAGGCAAGGTTTCAAGGAAAGTGAAGGATGAACTGATCCTTCAACTGGATGGGATAGTTACTACTGTTTGTGGATCTCTGCATGACACAGGCACTCGCATCTCATCCCCAAACCTGCTTTGTTCTTTTTCAGTGATGTTCTTTACTGCCATCGAGCCTTTCTTTTCCCCTGGAACTTAATCGCCTTTCTGTGCCTGTAATTTTCAGAGAGGCCTTTATTAAACATCCAGTCTGAAGTAGTTCTAGTTCTTACCCTTAGTAGCATTTACCATAGTTGAGAGTTATGTACTTACTTTTATTTACTTGTGTAATGTCTTTTTATTTTTGGCTGCTCTGCCTGGCTTCCAGAATCTTAGTTCCCTACCAGGGATCAGACCTGCGCCCTATGCAGTGAAAGTGCAGAGTCCTAACCATTGGGATTGCCAGGGAATTCTCTTCAATGTCTTTTGTTATGTAGGGTTACAAGTTCTATGGTTGTGACTGTCTTAAATTAACTGTTTCGCAGTGCCTACACATACTGGGATCGATCCGTATCTATTAAAATATTTGAAAAATCTTAAGATCACTGTAGGTGGTTAATGGAAGATGAGGGTAGGCTGGATGTGGTGGTTTTTCCTGTTTTCTCAGTTTTGGGGGATGTTTTAAAGTACTGTCAGTCCTTTTGTGATGTCCTGCTTTGTACCCCAGCTTCATTAAAAGGTACTTCATTGATTAAAAAAAAAGAAACTCTCATTTCGTCCCCGCCCCGCCCCCCCCCCCCCCTCCCATGTTCCTTGATATTAGCACCTATGGAATAAAAGTCTAAGTTTGGGAATTAGTTTTTGAAGCCAAGTTAGGACTCTGCATGGACCAGGAAGAGCACCCTATTTAGCAGAAAGAAATGAAAGCCAGTCAAGGTGTGTGCTGTGTTCTGGTGTGGTCTACTCTTTGTTTGATTTTGCTTTTTGTGTCATATTTTAGATTCCACATATTTTATTCTAACTTACTTGACTTAGGGTGATAATCTCTGTGTCCATCCATTTTGCTGCAAATGGCATTATTTCATTCTTTTTTATGGCTGAGTAGTAGACCATTGTCTAGATACGCCACATTATCTTTATCCATTCATCTGTCAATAATTATTTACAATGTTCCATGTCTTGATATTGTGAATAGTGCTGCTATGAATATAGAGGTGCATGTAGCTTTTTATAGTTTTGTCCAGATATGTGCCCTAAAGTGGGATTGCTGGGTCATTTGGCAGTTTTATTTTTAGTTTTTTGAGGAACCTCTATACTGTTACCCATAGTGGCTGGACCAATTTACATTCCTACCAACAATGAAGGAGAGTTTTCCTTTTCTCCTGGTGTGGTCTACTCTTGATCTAAGATCCATATAATATTACAAAGACTCATTTCTCTGTGGCTTGCTTTGCTGTACTTCCTTGGTTTGGCATTTCTCATAGTAGCAGAAATGGCTACTGCACACCATCTTTATACCACACTGGAAGCCACATATTTATACTACGCAAAGCAAAACAGAATGTTCTCTGAAACCTACTGTACAAGAACAAAGAAGCTACTTTTTCCGAAACCTTGCTAGCAGATAATGCTTCATAGATCATCGGCCTTATTTCTAAAGTAGAGTTCAGAGGGGATGGATTTTGGTTGACTTAAACTGATGACCCATTCCTGAAGCTGATCCCAGCAAACCTCATAGATTTAAAAAAGGTGTTTTCCCCAAAGAAATTTGGCATGTTGTGATTATAAAGAAGGTGAAGTTGTTTTGGGACAGCAAGGACATAGATACCTAGTACACTATACTATGCTGAAAACTCCCTTTTTTTAACTTTTGGAAGTTTTATAATTTTATTTGACAGTCAATGGTTAGTTCTCATCTACATTGACTATAAAGTTTTGAAAGTGATGACAGGTACCTGAGTAACCAATGTATTGAGTTTGTTTATTGAATCTTTATCCTCATTGTGTTTTCTGGATAACCACACACACATAAAATATGGGACATTTCTTATTCCTTTGGCCCTTACTGTTTTGTTGAGCCCAGTTTCAATGGGCTCATCTGGACATCCTATCTCCTTAATGGCAAATTTCTGGATCTCTTTCAGTGCCTGAGGGGCACAGTTCTTGATGCTCACTCTATGGATGCACTCATGAGTGTTGGTGGTATATTTTCTCATCGCTAACCAGAATGGTTGAATGGTCTTATTCTCTTCACCCATCTTTGTGGGAGTCATTCTGCTGGGTCCAGGTTGGAAAATTGAAAATCACTTCTAAATATCCTGTTTACTGACTTGATTATTTTTTATGTCTTTATATTTAAATACTTTTTCCAATATATAACATGTATTGAATATTTAACATTTGTAAAGCATTTGCTGGGTTATGTTATTCTGTCACTAAGTTATGTCCGACTATTTGCGACCCAGTGAACTTAAGAACGCCAAGCTCACCTGTCCTTCTCCGTCTTCTGGAGTTTGCTCACACTCTTGTCCACTGTGAGTCACTGATGGCTATCTAACCAACCATCTCATTCTCTGCCTCCCCGTTCTCCTCTTGCTCTCAATATTTCCCAGCATCAGGGTCTTTTCTTGTGAGTTGGCTCTTTGAATCAGGTGGCCAGTGTATTGGAGCTTCAGCATCAATCCTTCCAGTGAAAATTCACGGTTAATTTCCTTTAGAATTGACTGGTTTGCTCTCCTTGCTGTCCAAGAGACCCTCAAGAGTCTTCTCCAGCACCACAGTTCGAAAGCATCAATTTTTCAGCGCTCAGCCTTCTTTATGGTTCAACTCTCGCATCCAAACATGACTACTGGAAAAATCATAGCTTTGACCAGATGGACTTTTTTTGGCAAAGTAATGTCTCTGCTTTTTAATACACTGTCTAGGTTTGTCATAGCTTTTTAAATTTCATGGCTCCAGTCACTGTCCGCAGTGATTTTGGAGCCTAAGAAAATAAAATCTGTCACTGTTGCCACTTTTTCCCCATCTATTTGCCATGAAGTGATGGGTCCGGATGCCATGATCTTAGTTTTTTTGAATGTTGAGTTTTAAGCCAGCTTTTTTAGTCTTTCTTTCACCCTCATCAAGAGGCACTTTAGTTTCTCTTCACCTTCTGCCATTAGAGTGATATCATCTGCATATCTGAGGTTGCTGATATTTCTCTGGCAATCTTGATTCCAGCTAGTGATTCATCCAGCCTGGCATTTCACATAATGTATTCTGCATATAAGTTAAATAAGCAGGGTGACAATATACAACCTTGGCATATACTTCTTTCCCAATTTTGAACCAGTCAGTTATTCCATGTCTGGTTTTAACTGTTTCTTCTTTTCCTGCATATAGGTTTCTCAGGAGACAGGTTAAGTAGCCTGGTATTCCCATCTCCTTAAGAATTTTCTGCAGTTCATTGTGATCCACACAGTCAAAGGCTTTAGCATTGTCAATGAAGCAGAAGTAGATTTTTTTGGGGGGGAATTTCCTTGCATTTTCTATGATCCAGCAGATGTTGACAATTTGATTTTTGGTTCCTCTGCTTTGTCTAAATCCAGCTTGTACATCTGAAAGTTCTCGGTTCACATAATGTCTAAGTCTAGCTTGAAGGATACTGTGGTAGATAGAGAAATATATTTAGATATGTATCTACCCTTAAGGAAGATTAGAGAATAATACAGTTGAGGCAGTATGATAGTTGAGTGATGTCTATGACAGACCTGAGTTCAAGTCCTGTTTCTGTCATGTATTAGGTCTCTGGCTTTGGTTAAGTTCCTTAATCTCTTGGTGTCTTCTTATTTACTTGAAAATGAGGGTGATAACACCTAAATGCAGGGCTGTGTGAGGATTAAATAAGATAATGCATATCAACACTTAACATAGTGCCAGTTTGTAAGAAATATACAAATCTGGTTTTAGAAAAGGCAGAGGAAGCAGAGATCAAATTGCCAACATCTGCTGGATCATGAAAAAAGTAAGAGAGTTCCAGAAAAACATCTATTTCTGCTTTATTGACTATGCCAAAGCCTTTGACTGTGTGGATCACAATAAACTGTGGAAAATTCTGAAAGAGATGGGAATACCAGACCACCTGACCTGCCTCTTGAGAAACCTGTATGCATGTCAGGAAGCAACAGTTAGAACTGGACATGGAACAACAGACTGGTTCCAAATAGGAAAAGGAGTAATTCAAGGCTGTATATTGTCACCCTGCTTATTTAACTTATATGCAGAACACATCATGAGAAACGCTGGGTTGGAGGAAGCACAAGCTGGAATTAAGATTGCCAGGAGAAATATCAATAACCTCAGATATGCAGATGACACCACCCTTATGGCAGAAAGTGAAGAAGAACTAAAGAGCCTCTTGATGAAAGTGAAAGAGGAGAGTGAAGAAGTTGGCTTCAAGCTCAACATTCAGAAAACTGAGATCATGGTATCTGGTCCCATCACTTCATGTGAAATAGATGGGGAAACAGTGGAAACAGTGGCTGACTTTATTTTTTTGGGCTCCAAAATCACTGCAGATGGTGATTGCAGCCATGAAATTATAAGACCCTTACTCCTTGGAAGGAAAGTTATGACCAACCTAGACAGCATATTAAAAAGCAGAGACATTACTTTGCCAACAAAGGTCCGTCTAATCAAGGCTATGGTTTTTCCAGTGGTCATGTATGGATGTGAGAGTTGGACTGTGAAGAAAGCTGAGTGCTGGAGAATTGATGCTTTTGAACTGTGGTGTTGGAGAAGACTCTTGAGAGTCCCTTGGACTGCAAGAAGATCCACCAGTCCATCCAGAAGGAGATAAGTCCTGGGTGTTCATTGGAAGGACTGATGCTGAAGCTGAAACTCCAATACTTTGGCCACCTGATGCAAAGAACTGACTCATTGGAAAAGACCCTGATGCTGGGAGGGATTGAGGGCAGGAGGAGAAGGGGACGACAGAGGATGAGATGGCTGGATGGCATCACTGACTTGATAGACATGAATTTGGGTAAACTCCGGGAGTTTGTGATGGACAGGGAGGCCTGGCGTGCTGTGATTCATGGGGTTGCAAAGAGTCAGACACGACTGAGCGACTGAACTGATGCAAAAAACAATGGTGTGAGAGGAAAAGTATTAAATTCCATTAATGTATGTATAGCTAAAGTGCAGTGAAGGGAGTAACTTTGGTATATATTACTCCAGCTAATTTTCTGTGAGTACTTATAAAAAATTGAGTTCATTTGTACTCCTCTCTGTCTTATGAACATTTTTTCATATCCTTATGCTTATTTGAGAACAGAACTTAATGGCATCCTACTTTTAGTCTTTTGAATGTAACACATATTTAACTAGTGTTTTTCCTGTGAAGAAAAAAAAATTAAAGTATCCTTGAACGTAGAAACCTAGGTCATGTGGTCAACAGGTAAAAACTTCTAAGACTTTTATTGCTGAATTGGCTTCTAGAAGGGTTCTACTAATTTACGTCCCAACAGCAGTGTTTGAGAGTGCCTGTTTATTTGCATTAGATATTTTTAAAATTTCATATATAGGGGGAAAACAGATATAGTTACTATCCTAAACTACTTGATTCCTGCAACAGTTCAGATATTGAGGTGTTATTGCATTGTTTGTATTGATGTATTTGGTTCTTAAGTTTTAGTAACGAGTAGTCTATTATTTAGAAAGACTTTTCCCATTCTGAGATCACATATTCTTCGCTATTTTTTCCAGTTTTTATGAATTTTTTAGTTTTTAATCCATCTGGAATTTCTTTTGGTGTGTTATAAAGTGGATCTAATATTAGTTCTTTCAAACTGCTATTCATTGATTCTGGCATCCATCTGTTTTTTTCACTGTTTTGATATGCCATCTCTGTGTTACACAGAATTTTTGAGTGTATTCCTGGAGGTCTATTTTTAGCTGTTTATTGTTTAATTGCTCGGTTTTACTTTAGCCATGTCACGATATAGTGTAGCACCTGACAATATTAAACCACGTTACTAGTGAAAAGTTAGTTATTCCTTGAGATAAAACTTCAGAATTCTTTTGTTGTTGTGTTGCCCTCCTCCACATTCTGTTGGTATTTCAAGTTTTTTTTTTTTTTTGAATTTCTATTGAAATTGCATAATGTTTATAAATAGCAGGAGTTGACATCTTAACAGTATTGATTCTGCCACTTCTGGAAGCATAATGTGCTTTCCCATTTATATACTCTTCTCTGTTTCTTTGTGAAATATTGTGGGGGTTTCCCTTTATGTAGATTTTGTGCATTTCCTTTATAGTTATTCCTAGGTATTTTTGTTTCTTAGTATTAATGGAATTTTTACACACTTTTATCATTATTTTTGGTAACAATTTTATTGAGTTACATACAAGTCACTCATTAAAACTGTACAACTTGATGGCTTTCAGTGTATTCACAGAATTGTGCAATCTTCGCCACAAGTTTAGCGCACTTTCATCACCTCAGAAAGAAACCCCATACCTTTTAACTATCACTCTAAATCCCCTGTCCTCCCAGCCCTAAGCACCAGTCTACTTCCTCTATGTATTTGCCTATTGTGAATCTTTCATACAAATGGAATTATAGTATATCTTGTGACTGACTTCTTTAACTTGGCATTTTCAAGATTCATCCTTATTGGAGAATGTATCAGATCTTCATTCCTTTCTGTGACTGAGTAATATGCCATTGTATGAACATACCACATTTTGTTATTAATAATTCATTCATCAGTTGATGGACATTTGAGTTGTTTCTACCTTTTGGCTCTTATGAATAATGCTTCTGTGAACATATGTGTAAAAAGTTTTCCATGGACTTAGTTTTTATTTCCCACAGGTTATACCTGGGAGTGGAATTGTTTGGTTAAGTGGTAACTCAGTTTTACTTTTTAAAAAACTGCCACCCTGAGATGGAGGTTCAAGAGGAAGGGGGCTTATCTAATCTATGGCTGATTCATGTTGATATATGGCGGAAACCAGCACAATAATGTAAAGCAATTATCCTCCAATTAAATAAATTTAAGTGGATTTATGGTAGCACAGTATTTCCAAAAAAAAAAAAATAACCACCAAAAACTGCCAAACTATTTTCCAAAATGCTGCAGCATTTTATATTCCCTTTAGCAGTGTATGAGGATTCCAGTTTCTCAACATCCTCACCAATACTTGTTATTTTGACTGTTCTAGCCATCCTAGTGATCTTACAGTGGTATCTCATTGTGGTTTTGATTTGCATTTCCCTGATGAATAATAATGAATATCTTTTCATATGCTTATTTGTCACTTGTGTATTGTTTTTGGAGAAATGTCCTTTGAGATCCTTTGCTCACTTTTTAGTTGGGTTATTTATATTTTTATCATTGCGTTGTAAGAGTTTGCAATTCCCCTCCCCCCATACTGTAGGTAGTTGTGTCACTTTATCAGTACTGTCCTTGGAAGCACAGGTTTTAATGTTGAAGTTTAATTTATTTGTTTATTTTGTTGCTTATGCTTTTAGTATCTCATCTATTGCCTGAATCTATTGCCAAATCCAAAGGCATGAAGACTTACCCTATGTTTTCTTCTAAGTTTTATAGTTTCGGCTCCTATATTTAGATCTTTTATCCATTTTGAGTCAGGTTTTTGTACATGATTTGGGATAAGGGTCCAACTTCATCTGTTTGCATGAGGCTTTCCAGTTGTTTTAGCACCATTTGTAGAAGAAGGCATTTTGCTTTGAGTGGTCTTGGCAGCTTTGTTGGGATCCTGTGACCATGGATGCATGGCTTTGTTTTTGTATTCTCATTTCTGTTTTGTTGATTTGTATGTCTTGATTACTGTAGCTTTTGAAGTGGGAAAGTGTGGATCTTCTTTTTTGAAACTGTTTTTGGCTGTTCTGGGTCTGTTGAGTTTCCATATGAATTTTACAATTAGCTTCTCAGTTTCTACAAAGAAGCCAGCAGGGATTCTGATAGAGTGCGATAAATCTATGGATAAAGCTGAAGAGTATTACTATTTTAACAACAGTAAATCTTGTTACATGAACATGGGATGTCTTTGCATTAAATATTTTAAAAACTTTTTTCAACTATCAGTATAAATTTTGCACCTATTTTTTTTAAATATATTCCCAAGAATTTTTTTTAATGCTATTGTAAATGGAATTGCTTTCTAAGTTTCATCTTTCCATTGTTTGTTGCTGGCATATAGAAATACAGTTGATATTTGTATATTGATCTTGTTACCTGCAATCTTGTTAAAATTGTTTATTCCCTTTAGTGATTCTTTAGGACTTTCTTAGGATTTACATAAGATCATGTTGTCTATGACTAGAAACAGTTTTACTTCCTTCTTTTCAATTGGGATGTCTTTTGTTTCATAATATAACCCAAATCTTACATCTTTGGCTGGCTCCATCAGTGGTTCTCAAAATTTGGTGTGTGGACCCTGGGGGTCCCAGAGAGAGCTTTTCAGGGGGTCTGAGAGGCAAGACATACTTGCCTTTTGGTTGATGTTTTCACTGGTAGTGCAAAGGCATGATGGATAAAACTCCTGGTTATGTTGCAAGAAATAAAGACAGTGGTGTTAAATGGTTAATGTAATCTTTGCTGCCAAGCACTTGCTGTTAAAAAAAAAAATTTCACTTGATGCCTTTGAAGTAATGGAAATTAATACTATTAAATCTCAAAAGCTTGTGTGCATGTCTTTAATATTCTGTGATATGAAAAATGCATATAAAGCATTTCTTATGTGTAGTGCAGTATACAGATGGTTGTTGTAGGGAAGTGCACTCATGTGATTGGGTTGTAAGCTGAAGTAGTTGCTTTTTCATGAAACACCATTTTTGTTTGAAAGAATGATTAGCTCAAGTTATCCAGATATGTGTGTGTGTGTGTATAATTCCTTGGGTGGCTCAGAGGTAAAGAATCCACCTGCCAAGCAAGAGATGCAGATTTGATCCCTGGGTTGGGAAGATTCCCTGGAGAGGGAAATGGCAGCCCACTTCAGTGTTCTTGCCTGGAAAATTCCATGGACTGAGGAACCTGGCAGGCTACAGTCTGTGGGGTCGCAGAGTCAAAGGACTGAATGACTGAATAGCAAAAACAGTATGGTGTGCATTTTCTGGAATGAATGAAGCAAGCATGTCACTTCAGAGAAGGCTGAAAGTATTAGTTTTCAGTTACAAAATTGAGCTTTCAAGAAAAAAAACTTGGAGAACTTGTACCTGTCATTGTGAGTTTGACAGCTGCCCCAAACTTAGATTTATTGTGAGATTGATGGAATTGTTAATGTATTTTTTTGATATTGTAAAATGAAATATGTGAACATTGGAAAGATAGGCTTAACTTAGTGAATTGATCTTTTGCATATCTCCAGTGCGTGATGTTATATAGTCATTTATGGACCAAAGATCTATTCAGAGACCAAGATAGATCAACAGATTTTCAGTTCAGCTCAGTTGCTCAGTCGTGTCTGACTGTTTGTGACCCCATGGATTGCAGCACGCCAGGCTTCCCTGTCCATCACCAACTCCCACAGTTTGCTCAAACTCATATCTATCAAGTTGGTGATGCCCTCCAACCATCTCATCCTCTGTTTTCCCCTGCTCCGCTTGCCTTCAATCTTTCCCAGCATCAGGGTCTTTTCAAATGAGTCAGTTCTTCACATCAGGTGGCCAAAGTATTGGAGTTTTAGCTTCAGCATCAGTCTTTCCAGTGAATATTCAGGACTGATTTCCTTTAGGATGGACTGGTTGGATCTCCTTGCTGTCTAAGGGACTCTGAAGAGTCTTCTCCAACACCACAGTTCAAAAGCATCAGTTCTTTGGTGCTCAGCTTGCTTTATAGTCTGTCACATCCATACATGACCACTGGGAAAACCATAGCTTTGACTAGATGGACCTTTGTTGGCAAAGTAATGTCTCTGCTTTTTAATATGCTGTCTACGTTGGTCATAGCTTTTTTCCCAAGGAGCCAGCATCTTTTAATTTCATGGCTGCAATTGCCATCTGCAGTGATTTTGGAGCCCAAAAAAATAAAGTCTGTTACCGTTTCCATTCTTTCCCCATCTATTTGCCATGAAGTGATGGGACTGGATGCCATGATCTTAGTTTTTTGAACGTTAAGCTTTAAGCTAATTTTTGCACTCTCCTCTTTCACTTTCATCAAGAGGCTCTTTAGTTCTTCACTTTCTGCAATAATGGTGGTGTCATCTGTGTATCTGAGATTATTGATATTTCTCCTGGCAGTCTTGATTCCAGCTTGTGCTTCATCCAGCCCAGCATTTCTCATGACGTACATGCATAAGTTAAATAAGCAGGCTGACATTATACAGTCTTGATGTACTCCTTTCCCAATTTGGAACCGGTCTGTTGTTCCATGTCCAGTTCTAACTGTTGCTTCTTGATGTGCACACAGATTTCTCAAGAGGCAGGTCAGGTGGTCTGGTATTCCTATCTCTTTAATAATTTTCCACAGTTGTGATCCACACAGTCAAAGGCTTTGGTGTAGTCAATAAAGCAGAAGTAGATGTGTTTCTGGAACGCTCTTGCATGTTCGATGATGTAACAGATGTTGGCAATTTGATCTCTGGTTCCTCTGCCTTTTCTAAAACCAGCTTGAACATCTGGAAGTTCACGGTTCATGTTCTGTTGAAGCCTGGCTTGGAGAATTTTGAGCATTACTTGGCTAGCATGTGAGAGGAGTGCAGTTGTGCGGTAGTTTGAGCATTCTTTGGCATTGCCTTTCTTTGGGATTGGAATGAAAACGGACCTTTTCCAGGCCTGTGGCCACTGCTGAGTTTCCCAGATTTGCTGGCAGCACTTTCACAACATCATCTTTTAGGATTTGACATAGCTCAACGGATTTTAGTGTAACTAGTGCAACAGTACTAATAAGGTCTTAGAGTTCACATTGCAGTTTTGGTATAATATTGAAGAAGAATATCCAAAATATCTGACAAGGCTATTGAAATAGTCATCCTTTCTTGAATTTCCATATTCACATACTTGTAAGGAGGGATTTTCTTTGTTTGCTTTACCAAAACTATGTGCAGCAATAAAATGCAGAAGCAGTTAATGAGAATCCTGCTGTTTTCTGTTAAGCGAGACTCTAAACATATTTTCAAACATTTAAAACAGCAGCGTTTAAGTCACTGATGTTTTAAACTGGAAAATGGTTAATGAATTTGTTGTTTCTAAATTAGTAAATATTCCTAAATTTTAGTTCAAAACGCAATAAATGATAAATATAAATCACCTAAACATAAGTTCTTTTAGGTCTTCAGTTTTTAAGCAGGTAATGGAACCCTGAAAACGAAGTTTGTTTATGCTTGGCTGCCTAATCTTAAAAATTTTCTCTTGCTTATTTGGGACTTTGTTACTCTAATCCCTTCATCATGGAGATTACTCAGGGTTTAGTTCTTTGCTGTGTATATTATAAAGAGGTTGAAGCAAGGGTTGAGTCTACTCCCATGACTTCATTATGTTTCAGAGTATATTTCCTACCCGGATTGATTTTCCAAGTGTCAGAACAGTGTCCTGAACTTAGTGCTAGACATTTCTGTTTTAGTATCCTTTGTCTTCAAAAGGCTTCCCTTGTGGCTCAGTTGGTAAAGAATCCGCCTGCAATGCGGGAGACCTGGGTTCCATCCCTGGGTTGGGAAGATCCCCTGGAGAAGGGAAAGGCTATCCACTCCAGTATTCTGGCCTGGAGAATTCCATGGACTGTATAATCTATGGGGTCGCAAAGAGTTGGACACGACTGAGTGACTTTCCCTTTCACTTTGTCTTCAGATTCAGCAGAAGTGAAACTGAGTACTTCCGTGTTGTGCTCATACTCATTTTCCTGCTTGCTGCTTTACCTGCATCTTGCTTAACTGTGAATTTCTCACACTGGAGTTTATTTTAGTACCTGTCCTCCCTTTCAGACTTTAGAATAGTGCTTCTGAAACTTTAATGTACATATGAATGACCGGGAGATTTTTTTTTAAAACACAGATTAACTCAAGCATTCTGGAACTTTGCCTGACATTCTTCATTCAGGCAAAGTTTGCAGATGCTGCTGATCTCATTGGTTCTTAGAACATTCATTGAGTAGCAAGGCCTTAGAGTACATTAATGTCATTATTCTGCTCTTGTTTTTTTATACTGTTGTTGTTATTTTGATTACATATATTTTTAAAGTTCCAAAAGACGTTAATCAAGTCAATATTCAATTAGGTTTACCCACATTTATCCTTTTAGTTGCTCTTCATTCTTTTTTGCATCTCTGGGCTTTCATCTGGGATCATTTTTCTTTCAGCATTTTCTTTAATGTGGTTATGCTGTGGATGATCTTTCCTGTACTTGCTTGTCTTTTTTCTTAAATTTTAAGAAGTTTATTGTTTTCGCTGAGCTGGGTCTTCGTTGCTGTGCAGGCTTTTCTCCCGCTGCAGAGAGCAGGGGCTGCTACTCTCGATGTGGTGCTCAAACTGCCCCTCGCGGTGGCTTTTGTTTTGGAGCGCGGGTTCACAAGTTGCACCTCCCAGGCTCTAGAGCACAGACTCAATAGTTGTGGCAAACAGGCTTAACTGATCCTCCCGGCTTGGGACTAAACCCATGTCTCTTGCATTGACAGATTTTTTTTTTTTTTAAACCATTGAGCCACCAGGGAATCTCCTGTTTATCTTTTAAAATGAAAACAAAATATATTTTCAGACAAGCAAACACTGAAATAGGGTATTGAATTACAAATTTGTGAATGCTATTGCTGCTTTTAATAAGTCATTTTATTAAAAAAATTTTTTTTGGCCTGTCTGCGTCTCTCTTTGTATTTATTTGCTTGGGATTCATTCTTGAATCTGGTTTAAGTTTTAAAAAATTAGTTTTGTAGCGATTATTTCTTCAGGTATATGTCCTGCCACATGATTTTGGCCTTTTGGAGCTTGTTTTATAAACTCTGTGCTTTTCAATCATCTTCCTTGTCTCTTTTGCTCTGTTCTGTGTTTTCCATCCTTTTGTCTTTTGTGTGTGTACTTCAGTCTAGATACTTTATTTAAAAAATATTTATTTACTTGATTTTATTTTTGAGTGCATCGGGTCATAGTTGTGGCAAGTGGGATCTTTGCTGCAGTTTGTAGACTTCTCTAGTTGTGGCGCTTGGGCTTAGTTACCCTGTGGCATGTGGGACCTGAATTCCCCAGCAAGGATCAAATCCGCGTTCCAGGCATTGGAAGGTGAATTCTTAACCACTGTTCCACCAAGGAAGTCCCTAGATACTTTTTTATATTTGACCTTTCTTCCTTTTCCTTATCCTTCCTTAAATTGTATGTAATCTAGTATTAAAGCCATCTATTGAGAGCTTAATTTCAGTTACTGTATATTTAATTCTAAAGCTTTTGATTCTCTTTTAATAGATTTTAGAACTTTGTTGTAATTCTGTATCTTGATATTTTGAACATGCTGGTATTATAAAATTCAGGTCTGATAAATCTATCTCATTTTTTGTCTTACTGTTTTTTTTTTCCCCCCTCTTTGTTTTGATTATGTGGTTTACGGTCTTTTTTTGGGTATACTTTAGTGTGTTTTTTTTTTTTTTTTTAACTTTGTTATAGAAAGAGTTAAACAAACAAAGAGTTAAATAGTCATGTGTAGAAGTAGGAAGACTCATATTAATGATATTTATGAACCTCTCACCCAATCAGTAATTATTAACTCATAGGCAATTTGTTTTTATTTGTTACCTTTGTACATTTCAGTGTAGCTCTCTAAAAGACAAATGCTTAAAAAAATATGTATTCATAGTATCATTGGTACAGTTAAAAACTTAATATACAGAGTATCTAGTGAGCAAATTTCTGTCATAGTCTAAAGTTTTTAAAGTTTTGTTGTTTAATTTTTCCTTTATTTTGAATCTAGATTCAGTTGAAGTCTATTGTAGTTGCTAATTCTTCTTCTTTTTTTTTTTTTCTTGGTGGCTGTGCTGCGTGGCTTTCAGGGTCTTAGTTCCCTAACCAGGGTTTGAACACATCCCCTTGACAGTGAAATTGCGGAGTCCTAACCACTGGACTGCCAGGGAGTTCCTGAATTTATTCATCTTATAACTAGATGTTTGTACTCTTTGACTGACATCATCTCATTTATCCCGCCTCCACTCTGCTGGCAACCACCATTCTGCTGTCTTTTTCTCTTGAGTTGAGCTTTTTAAGATTCATGCATAAGTGAGACCAAGTAGTGTTTGTCTTTCTCTGACCTATTTCACTTAGCATAATGTCTTCAAGGTCCATCCATGTTATCACAAATGGCTGAATTTATTCCACTGTATGTATGAACCACATCTTTCTTACCCATTCATCCATCAGTGAACATGTAGGTTGCTTTGAGGCTTTTTGTTGTGAAAAATGCTGCATTGAAGATGGGGGTATAGTATAGATGTCCTATTGAGGTAGTAATCCATTTCATTATGATACGTACCCATAAGTGGGATTACTAGATTATGTTCTATTTTTGCATTTTTTGAGAAACCACCATACTGTTCTACACTGTGGCTGTACCAATTTACATTCCCATTTACTGTGCACCAAGGTTCCCTTTTCTCCAAATCATCACAAATTACTTGTTACCATTTGTCTTTTTTTATAATGGTCTTTCTAACAGATGTGAGGTAATAGCTCATTGTAGTTCATTTGCATTCCCCTAATGATTAGTAATGTTGAACATCTTTTAAGTAACCATTGGTTATTTGTATTAATATGTTGTCTTTGGAAGAATGTCTGTTCAGGTCATTTGTCATTTTTAATTGTTTATTTGATTTTTTTGCTTATGAGTTTCTTGTATATTTTAGATATTAACCATTTATAAAATAAATGGTTTGCACATACTGTCTCCCTTTCTGTAGGCTGATTGTTTCTTTTGCGGTGCAGAAGCTTCTTTGATTTAGTCCTACTTGTTTATTTTGTTGTTGCTTCTTGTGCTTTTGGTTGTGATAGCCAAAAAAATTGTTAATCAAGACCACTGTCAAGTAACTTTTCCTTTATGATTTTGGTTTCAGATCTGATACATGAGCCTATAATCCATTTTGAGTTAATTTTTGTGTCTGATGCAAGCTAAGGGTCCAGTTTCATGCTGTTACAAGAGCTATTCAGTTTTCCCAGCACCCTGTGCTGAAGAGACTGTTCTTTCCCCATTGAATATTCTTGGCTTCCTTGCCAAATATTAGTTAACCATTTATGCATGGGTTTATTTCTGGCCTTTTCTTTCTGTTCCATTCATCTGTGTGTCTGTTTTTATGCCAGTGCTGTACTGTTTTGATTATCATAATTTTGTAATATAATTTGAAATAAGGAGTTGTGATGCCTCTAGCTTTGTTCTTTCTCAGAATTGCTCTGGCAATTTGGAGACTTTTGTGGTTTCATGTGAATTTTAGGAATGTTTTTTCTACTTTTTTGAAAATGCCTTTGAAAGTTTGAGGGATTGCATTGAATTTTTATTTTTATTTTTTATTTTTTGCATTGAATTTTTAAATGGTTTTAGGTATTATGGACATTTTAACAATGTTAATTCTTCTGCTCTTTGAACGCAAGACGTCTTTCCATTTATTTGTGTCTTCTTTAGTTTCCTTCCTCCTTGTCTTATAGTTTACAGATTTTCCACCTTCTTGTTTTTTTTAAATATGAATATTTTTACTTCTGAATATTTTATATGATGCTACTGTAAATGAGATTTTTTTTTAAATGAGATTGTTTTCTTTTTCAGATAATTCGTTGTTAGTATATTGGAAAATAGCTTATTTCTCTATGTTGATGTTGTATCCTGCTACTTTAGTGGATTTGTTCACTCTTAACAGTTTTTTGTTTGTTTTTGGTGGAGTCTTTAGAATTATTTTATTATACTGTTTTATATTTTGACTCGATCTTCATTGTGTCATGTGGGTTTCGCATTGTGGTGTTGGAGCTTCTCTTGTTGCAGTGTATGGGCTTAGTTTCCCCCAGGGTATGTGGGCTCTTAATTCCCTGGCTAGAGATCAGACCTGTGTCCCTTGCATTGGAAGGCAAATTCTTAACCAGTGGACCACCAGGAAAGTTCTAGGATTTCTTTATGTGTGAGAGGTGATCATGTCATCTGCAAACATGATACTCATACCAGGGATGAATCCCACTTGATGATGATGTGTTGTTGTTCAGTCACCAAGTTGTATCCAACTCTTCTTGACCCCATCAACTGCAGCATGCCAGGCTTCCCGGTCCCTCACCATCTCCTAGAGTTTGCCTAAGTTCTTGTCCATTGAATTGATGATAATTGTGTACAGTCCTTTTAAGGTGCTGTTGAATTTGGTTTGCTAGTTGGTTTTTTTTTTTTTGGTTTGCTAGTATTTTGTTTAAGAGTTTTTGCATGTATGTTCATCAGAAGTATTGACCTGTAGCTTTCTTGTATCCTTATTGGACTGTGGTATCAGGGTGATGCTGACAGGTGATAACGGTAAATGAGTTTGGGAATTTTCATTTTTTTTTTTCAGTTTTTTCTTTTAAGGATCTGAAAAGGATTAGTGTTGATTATTCTTTAAATATTTGGTAGACTTTGCTAGTGAAACTATCTGGTCCTTGGCTTTCATTGTTGGGAAGTTTTGATGACTAATTCCACTCCCCTGATAATTATTGGTCTGTTCAGATTTTGCTTATGATTCAGTCTTTGTTGTATGTTCTTAGATATTTGTCCGTTTTTGTAGGTTGTCTAACTTGTTGGCTTATATTGTTTATGTTCTTGCTGTTCAGTCACTCAGTTGTGTCCGACTCTTTGTGACCCTATGTTCTCCAGCACGCCAGGCTTCCCTGTCCATCATCTCCTGGAGCTTGCTTAAACTCAGGAAAACATCAGGTTTACATCTTTTTCTATTGGGTGTCCATTAACATTATCTTAGCTATATTTATTTTTAGCAGTTTTGCCACTTAACCTTTATGCTAAGAGTTAACTGATTGATACACCACCATATTATAGTAAAAGCCTTCATTTCTGAAGGACAACTATTCTGGGTTTCTTGGTTGGCAGTTTTTTTCTTTCAGTGCTTTGAATATATCATCCCATTCTTCCTGGACTTGTAAGGTTTCTTCTGAGAAACCCACCAATATAGCCTTATGGGGTTCCTTTGTGAGGAAACTCTTTTTTTCTCTTTCAGATAATTTCATTATAATATGTATGGGGGGATCTTTTTGAGTTGAAATTTTTGGGGAATTATGAGTTTCATGAACCATGGAGGTCCAAATATGTTTATAGATTTGGACAGTTCCCAGCCGTTATTTCTTTGTAAACTACTGCTCCTTTACCTTCCTTTTCCTTCTTGGACTTCAGTAATGCGTAGGTTATTTCTCTCATTGGTATCCCAGTTTCTGTGGGCTTCCTCTACTCTTCTTTCTTTGTTCTTCTCTGCTTGGATAATTTCAATTGAACTGTCTTCCACTTCATAGTTTCTTAATCAAGTCTGCCATTGATGCTCGTTACATTTTTATTTCATTCATTGTATTTTTTAGTCCTGGAGTTTTTGCTTGTCTGTTTTATTATAATTTCTTCTTTTTTTTTTTTTAACTTCTCATTTTGTTTGCATTATTTTCTGATTTCATTGAAATTGTCTTTCTGTGTTTTCTTGGAGCTCACCAACCTTCCTTAAAAAAAACTTCTTTGAAAAAAAAACAAAAACAAAAAACAACTTCTTTGAATTATTTATTTGACAAAATTGCAGATCTCCATTTCCTTAGAGTTGGTTACTGGAAAATTATTGTGTTCCCTTGGTGATTTAATGTTACCTTGATTTTTCATGTTCTGTGGTGCCTTGAGTTGCTGTTTTTTCCTGTAGGGATGCAGTAGTCTTCAGTTCTTTACTGACAGGCTTTGGGAGAGACATGTCTTTTGTGAGCCCTGTTAAGAATTGTGAGGCTTTCTCAGACCTTTTAAAGTGGATGTGTCTGTTCCTCATTTCTTACTCTCTTTTGGAGCATCATTCTAAGATGGTGTATCCTCTCCTGACCTTGCAAACCCAGGTTGAGCGCTGACAGCCTCTCATGTGCTTTTCCTGCAGCTGTGCTGACTTCTCAGGTTAGTCCTTTCTCCCGCCCTGCGGAGTCTGGACAGCTGTTTGCTCACGCTCACTAACTGTCTGTGAAGGCTTGCTTTTGCTGCCCTTAGGGGTGCAGTCAAGGGACCAGCCACAGGGTGAGAGTGTGTGAGTGAGGTACATGGAAAGTCCTGGGTGCTTATGTGGGGTTGGGGCATCTTCAGACAAGATCTCTCTTGGCACTGTGCTGTGTGAACTTGGGGGAAGGGTGTCACAGGTAAAGTGAAATTGTTCCTCTTAATCTCTTAAGTGTGTCCCAGTCTTGGATTTTTTTTTTTTTTTTTTTTTGCATCAGAACTTCTCTGCAGTACTCCTAGACATTCACAGAGGCACTGTTATCTGTGGTGATTCTTAAAATCAGTGTTCTTTGGAAGATGGTAGAAAGCTCCCATTTTGCTATTTTGATGACATCACTATCTACTGATGTACTTATACAACTCAAGCTTAGATTTGTCTTTTGTATAATATTAATATAACTAATTAAAATGGAAATAAACTATGTTGTCTATGTATCTGACATTTTTTTTCACTTGTATTCATTGTAAGTTATCCATGTTGCTTATTAGCATATCAGTAGTCTGTTTCTTTTCATTGTTGACTAGAAAACTGTAGTTTTTTTCTTCTTTGGACAGGTGGTTTGTTTCTAGTTTGAGGCTGCTTCAGTTCAGTTCAGTCGCTCAGTCGTGTCCAACTCTTTGCGACCCCATGGACTGCAGCATGCCAGGCCTCCCTGTCCATCACCAACTCCCGGAGTTTACCCAGATTCATGTCCATCAAGTCAGTGATGCCATCCAACCACCTCATCCTCTAACGTCCCCTTCTCCTGCCCTCAATCTTTCCCAGCATCAGGGTCTTTTCCAGTGAGTCAGTTCTTTGCATCAGGTGGCCAAAGTATTGGAGTTTCAGGTTCAGCATCAGTCCTTTCAATGAGTATTCAAGACTGATTTCCTTTAGGATGGACTGGTTGGATCTCCTTGCAGTCCAAGGGAGTCTCAAGAGTCTTCTCCAACACCACAGTTCAAAAGCATCAATTCTTTGGTGCTCAGCTTTCTTCACAGTCTAACTCTCACATCCATACATGACCACTGGAAAAACCATAGTCTTGACTAGATGGACCTTTGTTGGCAAAGTAATGTCTCTGCTTTTTAATATGCTGTCTAGGTTGGTCATAACTTTCCTTCCAAGGAGCAAGCGTCTTTTAATTTCAGGGCTGCAGTCACCATCTGCAGTGATTTTGGAGCCCAAAAAAATAAAGTCAGCCACTGTTTCCACTGTTTCCCCATCTATTTGCCATGAAGTGATGGGACTGGATGCCATGATCTTAGTTTTCTGAATGTTGAGCTTTAAGCCAACTTTTTCACTCTCCTCTTTCACTTTCATCAAGAGGCTCTTTAGTTCTTCTTCTCTTTCTGCCATAAGGGTGGTGTCATCTGCATATCCGAGGTTATTGATATTTCTCCCGGCAGTCTTGATTCCAGCTTGTGCTTCTGCCAGCCCAGTGTTTCTCATGATGTACTCTGCATATAAGTTAAATAAACAGGGTGACAATATACAGCCTTGACGTACTCCTTTTCCTATTTGGAACCAGTCTGTTGTTCCATGTCCAGTTCTAATGGTTGCTTCCTGACATGCATACAGATTTCTCAAGAGGCAGGTCAGGTGGTCTGGTATTCCAGTCTCTTTAAGTATTTCCCACAGTTTGAGGCTGCTTAAATAGTTTTTATTTATTTTGCTTTTTTGTGGTGGTGTTGCTTCATTGGCTACCTGCCCAGACTAATTCTATAAATTCTGGTTGCCCTGCTGTTTGTAGTCACTGATGTGTGTTTACAGACAGACAGACCAAGACAGCTTTCTGTGAGTCCTTCCTCACTCAGGATAGCTTAGTGGTTTTGCTTATTTGTTTCTTGAAACTATTTTAGTTTCCTGGTACCCTTGTTATCCTTTTTTTGGTTTGTTTATTCTTGCTATTTATCTGTTGAAGAAACTACTGATTACCTGGATCATTCCACCCATAAAGGTTTTTCATTTTGGATCTTGCTGTTGTATCCTTGTGAAATTATAGAACATTTTTCCTGTCTCCTGTATTTTTATAATTCGATTATTAGATTTAGAGGCTGGATTAGATTTAGATTAGATTTCTTGGCAAGACTTTTATAGAATGTGTTGTATTCTGTCAGAAGGCAGATAATGTCGTGTTGTTGCTTTTTTTTTATAATGCCAGCAGCCATTGCCTAGATCTTTTACTTCATTATTAGTTGCGAAATAGTGATATTCTTTTTATTTTTTTATTTTTTTTATTTTTTATTTTTGATATTCTTTTTAAAAATAATTTTATTTCTTATTTTTGGCTCTGCGGGGTCTTTGTTGCTGCATAGGTTTTCTCTGATGGCAGAGAGTGGGCGCTGCTCTCTAGTGGCGTGCGGGCTGTCACTGCAGTGGTCCCTCTCGTGGAGCACCGGCTCCCGTGTCAGGGCCAGTGGTTGTGGCGCGTGGACTCAGCAGTTGGAGCTCCTGAGCACAGGCCCCGTAGTGGGGACGCATGGGTCAGTTGCTCCGCGCGTGTGGGATCTTCCAGGATCAGGGACCAAAGCTGTGTCCCCTGCAGTGGCAGGTGGATTCTTTACTACTGAGCCACTAGGGAAGCCCCCAAATGGTGATATTCTAATCCTGTCTTTTGTTTTTTTTTTAATTGGCTGGTCTATCTGTATAAGTAGAAACTTCCTTTTAGTACCTGTTACTCTGAATTACTGTTTGTACAGAAAGGATACATTTCTCAGTTTTCTCCTTTTATTTTCCAGTTTCAAACAGTGAATTCTTTAAAACTTTTAATATCTGATTGAAATTGGTCCCTTTATTTTTCAGGATTATTATAACATTATGTCATTAAAAAGTAATGTTTTTAGTTTTATTCACCTAACTTTTGGAGAGTTATTTTATATCAGTTTATAAAGAGAACCCTCTTTTTTCCTAATGTATAGTTTTTCATGGTCAGGATGACTTTAACTTGTATTGGTAGACTTTTAGGTTATTTCCAGTCTTTTGGTATTCAAAACAGTGTTAAGTTGAGTATCATTGGGTGCTATTTTAGATGAGAAAAAGTGTGTTAGAAAAAGAGGATTAAAATAGTACTCGGGATCAATGTGTTTTTCATTTTGATAAATACTGTCTAATTTTTACTGATGTATGAAAGCATAAGTATGTATGTAGGAGGAGAAGGGGATGACAGAGGATTAGATGGTTGGATGGCATCACCAGCTCAATGGATATGAGTTTGAGTAAGCTCAGGGAGATGGTGAAGGACAGGGAAGCTTGGCATGCTGCAGCCTGTGGGATCACAAAGAGTTGGACATGACTGAGCAACTGAACGACGACAAATGTTTTCTTTTGAGTTTATCAATACTAAGTGTTATTTAAACTTTTTGCAATCTATTGGTAAGAAAATATTGTACTTGAGTGGTATGTTTGAACCTGATCTGTATCATTTTTTCTTTTTTAATCCTATTTACTTTTTAAACCTATTACTATTTTAATCCTATTTACTTTTTTTTTTACCTATTTAGTTTTTCTAATGTTTTCTAATGTTTATTTGAGCTCAAAGAGGTTACTGTTTTGTAAAGACTTTTCCTGGTTTGTGGTTCCTTTGAGGTTTTGCTTTTTGTTGTTTTTATCTATAATTAAACTTTTTATGTGCTCAGTTGTATCAATTCAGAACAGTTTAAAAATGCCACTGCCATCTTCTATGTTATCTAGTATTTCAGTTGACTTTAAAGACTCCCAAACTACAGATAGGACCTGACTTGCAACTTTGTGATGGTGAGAAAGTGATATACATTCAGTGGAAACTACTTTGAATTTTGGTCTTTTCCTGAGCTAGCAATATGTATGATACTCTTGTATGAGGATGGACAGCAACAGTAAGCCCCATAGCTTGCAGTCAACCTTGCTCCCAGTCAGCTTTGCAGTCTTGAGGGTAAACAGCTGATATACTTACATTCTGTACCCTTAGAGCCACTCTGATTTTAACTTTAAATACATTTATTAGATAAATTCCATGAGAGGTTCAGCAGTTTACTATAAAACAGGCTTTGTGTTAGATGATTTTGCCCAGCTGTAGGCTAATATAAGTGTTCTGAGCATATTTAAGGTAGGTGAGGCTAAGCTATGATGCTTGGTAGATGAGATGTAATAAGTGACTTTTCACGATTTATAGTATTTTCAACTTACAATGGGTTTATAGGTATGTAATCACATTGTAAATCAAGAATAGTCTGTAATAATTATTTGTTAATTTTTCATGAGTTTGCTCATTTAGATTTACCCATGTGTTTATTTCCTTCTTAGGGATTTTTTTTTTTCTGCTTTTTGCTCTTAGATTCTTTTCCTTTTCCCCCCTTCTTCCCCATTTGGAAATACCTCTTAATCTTTTTTAAAATTTGATTTTCTATTCATGACCAATCAGTGATAAACATAATACATTTGTCCAAAGTTTTGTTTCACCCTTCCCCTTGAGGTCTACCCTTGGTATCAAATTCTAGATTGAGGCTTACTTGGGTGTACAATTGTAGATTAACCATTATTTTAACATTGTTTTAATGTTTTAAAGAACAGTTTTTTCTTTTGGTTAGAAGTCTGCCTCTCAATCCGTGTTGTCGTTACTCTATGTAGTCTTTTTCTCTGAAGATTTTACTAAAATTTTCTTTGGAAAATTTCTAATATGTGCAAAAGAATAATATACTTACGGTATTAAAAGGTAAAATTTGTCAGTAGTTCATCCAAATTCATAACTATGTAGTACCTTTCTTTAATTGTCTTGTATTCACTTAACTGGCCCCTTGAATGGTCTTTTAAATGTGTTTGTAACTCTATGTCAAGTAGTTAATACTTTACCTTCAAGGCAGCCGGTTTTAAAGAATTTATGACATGATTGTTGACAGAATTTCCTGATAGCATCTTGTTCATTATTTAGTGAATCAAGCCTTAGATATATTAGCTGCCTCAACAGCTTTATCTTCACATTCCTTTATTGAGCTGTTACCTAGTACATTATGTTTCTGGTAATTGTCTCTTCCTTTGCACATAATGATCCTTCTGACTAGGATTCCATCGCCTGTGAGCTTCTTTGTCATCACTCCTCCTTCTTATTCCTTTTCCACTGTCCTTCTTGCTTCCCTTTTTACTAATTCCTGTCTTTCAGTTATTTCTTTTAGGGAACTTTCCTTAATCTTTTCCAAGACTTTGTTTCCACTTCCTGCTTGTTAGGTTAAGAAAAAAAAGTTGGAGTTAATGATGATGAATTGTACTAAAAAAGTTTTCTTCAACTAGATATTGTTCAAATAGGATTGGGAAATTTTTTAAAAGTGTAGAAAGTATTCTGTATTTAGATTGCTTTGCAAATTGTTTAAACTACTGTGATGGCTGAAGTGGAAATGACAACCAGTGTACTGCTTTTATTCTTTTGAAATACAAGATGCAGAACTCCTGTCAGTGGACCAAAATCCTAAGAAAAGGTCCTGTGTCAAAAGATCAGTGAATATGTATTATTCCAAGTTTTAAAATGATGCATTAGTTGTAATTTCTATATACCCAAGGAACAGCTCAGGCTAGGTGTGCTAGCTGGTTCTGGTCTCCTGGGTTGTTCATACTTATTTTAACCATTTTACCCACCTGCATAGGTCTCTGTGGCTAACCTTGCTGCTGGCTAGGGTTCTGGATAGGGCCCAGCTTCTTGCACGTACCATTCTTTTGGGACTTTGCTGAGAGTATGCCGTCTCCTACATACAAATGAGTTTCATTTCAAGAGTGTGTTTTTAAGTCCAATGAAGTTAGCCTAGGTACCCAACTAATACAATCAGCTATATGGTATTGTACTATAATAGATTTGACACTTTTCACAGAAATAATACATATAAGACAAAAATGAAAACATTTTTAATCTTTTAAATTTTAATTTCAAGTACAATACCTTGAAGAGTACAGTAGTATAGTACAACAGCTGGTAACAGGGTCTGGCATCGAGTGAAGAGAAGAGTCGCTGACTGTGGGAGGGAGAGGAGATGGTAGAGTACTGCTGTCCTCCGCGCACTGTACAGTCCAGGACACACGCACAGCCGCTTGTAGGGGATGCGTGCATGGCATCATTTGTGAGGCACGTGAATTGACTTAGGTGATTGGGCATGCAAACACACGTTCACATCTCTGAAAGTTTGCAACTTGAAGGTTCATATGTAGGGGGCTTTTGTACCCTTCTTACTGGCTTGTAAGAAGTATATGAGGTTGTGTTCAGCACTTTTGGCCTGGTCGGTGGTCATGAAGTTTTTCATCTGATAATTGTGAGATTGTGTATGGAAATACTTACCCTTTGCTTGGGGTAAGATCTTGGTCGTATCTACTAATGGTTTCTTACTAGACTTGTGGGTTTATGCCTCCTATCATAGGTTTCCTTTTGGGATTGTGCTTGCCATCATATCATCATAATGTCCATTTGTGGTTTTGAAGTTTTCATGAGCATTTTCTTTTTAAATCTTAAGTGATGAGAACCATTTACTTTTCACCTTATTTCCATCCTGCTACCTCACACATTGTGTCAGTTGGATATATTTCTTTCAGCTACTGAACTTTCTTCCTTTTGAGGGATGTCTGATTACCCAGCCTTAATGTTTCCAATTCCACTTTGATCTCTTCTCTTGGGCTATTATTTTTGGTGTTCTCTAGCTCTTGCCTGGAAAATTCCATGGACTGAGGAGCCTGGTAGGCTTATAGTCCATGGGATCGCAGAGTCGGACACGACTGAGCAACTTTACTTTACTTTACTTTAGATCTGTGTGACAATCCTCCCACTGTTCCCTCTTATCTGTCTGGGTGGTTGGCCCTTTAGAGTTGGAATACAGTTTCTCTTCTATAGGAAATGGTGGAAGGATTTCTTAAAGTTGCCTCTCTTCTTTCCTTTATTTATTATATTGTGGACTTTAATGGATCTTTTGTAAAGATCAGTGACTTCTTTTAAACTGAAATTTGGGCTTCTCTTTTTTTTTAATTGATTTTTAATTGTAGAAAACACATAACATAAATTTTCTCAGCTATTTTTAAAAAAATATTGGAGTGTAGTTCATTTATAATGTGTTAGTTCCTGGTGTACAGCAAAGTGACTTGTTTATATATAGATATATATTTATATTTTCATGATAGGTTATTCCAAGATATTGAATACAGTTCCCTGTGCTGTACAGTAGGAATTTGTTTATTTCATCTTAACCATTTTTAAGTGTACGGTTTAGTGTTAAGAATATTTACATCGTTAGGCAACAGGTCTTCAGAACTTTTTCATCTTGAAAACTGAAACTCTGGGACTTCCCTGGTGGTTCAGTGGCTAAGACTCTGTGCTTCCAATGCAGGAGGCCCGGGTTCAAACCCTGGTCAGGGAACAAGATCCCATGTGCTGTAACTAAGACCTCATGCAGTCAAATAAATAAATAAATATATATTAAAAAAAAAAAAAACTGAAACTCTGTACCCATTAAACAATTTCTCACTTCTATCTCCCACTGACAACCACCTTTCTACTTTGTTTTTGGTGGATTTGTTTACTCAAGATCTTTTATAAGTAGAATCATAACAGTATTTTGTTTTTTTGTGCCTGGCTTATTTACTTGGCATGATGTCCTCAAGGCTCATTCATGTTGTAGCATGTGATGGGATTTTCATCTTTTTTTAAGGCAAAATAACATTCTTCTGTATGTATGTAGCACTTTTTGTTTATTCATCTGTTTGTATACATTTGAGTTACTTCTATCTCTTGCCTATTGTGAATAATGCTGCTATGAACATAGGGTACAAATATCTCTTTGAGGTTCACTTTTCAATTCTTTTTCATATATATACCCAGAAGTGGAATTGCTGAATCACATGGTAATTCTTTTTGAAATCTTTTGAGGAAGTACTGTATTCTTTTCCATAGTAGTCGCACCATTTAGTATTCCCACCAGCATTGCTCAAGGCTTTCAGTTTCTCCACATCCTCATCTATATCTGTTATTTATTATATTTTAATAGTAGCTATCTTAAAAAAAATTATTTAATGGTTGTGCTGGGTCTTCGTTGCTCTTGGCTTTTCTCTAGTGGCGAGCAGAGGCTACTCTCTAGTGGCCATGCATGGGCTTCTCAGTGCAGTGGCTTCTCTTGTTGAAGAGCATGAACTCTAGGATGCGTGGGCTTCAGTAGTTGCAGCACTTGGGCTCAGTAGTTGTGGCTCCGAGGCTCTAGAGCACAGGCTCAGTATTGTGGTGCATGGGCTTAGTTGCTCTGCGGCATGTGGGATCTTCCTAGACAAGGATCGAACCTGTGTCTCCTGCATTGTCAGGCAGTTCTTTACCACTAAGCCACCGGGGAAGTGGGGAAGGCAGTGGCAACCCACTCCAGTACTCTTGCCTGGAAAATCCCATGGACGGAGGAGCCTGGTAGGCTGCAGTCCATGGGATTGCTAAGAGTTGGACATGACGTACTCTTGCCTGGAAAATCCCATGGACAGAGGAGCCTGGTAGGCTGCAGTCCGTGGGGTTGCTAAGAGTCGGACATGACTGAGCAACTTCCCTTTCACTTTTCACTTTCATGCATTGGAGAAAGAAATGGCAACCCACTCCATTGTTCTTGCCTGGAGAATCCCATGGACGGGGGAGCCTGGTGGTCTGCCGTCTATGGGGTCGCACAGAGTCGGACACAACTGAGGTGGCTTAGCAGCAGCAGCAGCAGGGAGACCCAATAGTAGCCATCTTAATGGGTGTGAAGGGATAGCTCATTGTGGTTTTTTATTTGTGTACTTTGTTTTGAAATCATGAGATTTGAGCCTTCCATCTTTGTTCTTGTTTTACAAAATTGTTTTGGTTATTTGGGATCCTTTGAAATTCTATATAAATCTAAGGGTAGAATTTTGTATTTCTGCAAAAACACTGTTGTGATTTTGGTAGGGATTGTATTGATTGTATAGATCACTTTGGACTGTGTTGACACTTAATGACATTAAAAGTTCCATGGATATGTGACTTCTGTTTATTTGTATCTAATTTGTGGAACTCCATGGACTGCAGCATGCCAGGCTTCCCTGTCCATTACCAGCTCCCAAAGTTTACTCAAACTCATGTCCATTGAGTCGGTGATGCCATCCAACCATCTGATCATTCTCTGTTGTCCTGTTCTCCTCCTGCCTTCAGTCTTTCCCGGCATCAGAGTGTTTTCAAGTGAGTTCATTCTTTGCATCAGGTGGCCAAAGTATTGGAGTTTCAGGTTCAGCATCAGTCCTTCCAATGAGTATTCAAGATTGATTTCCTTTAGGATGGACTGGTTGGATCACCTTGCTGTCCAAGGGACTCTGAAGAGTCTTCTCCAACACCACAGTTCAAAAGCATCAATTCTTTGGCGCTCAGCTTTCTTTATAGTCCAACTCTCACATCCTTACATGACTACTGGAAAAACCGTAGCTTTGACTAGATGGACCTTTGTTGGCAAAGTAATGTCTCTGCTTTTTAACATGCTGTCTAGGTTGGTCATAACTTTTCTTCCAAGGACAGGCGTCTTAATTTCATGGCTGCAGTCACCATCTGCAGAGATTTTGGAGCCCCCCAAAATAAAGTCTGTCACTGTTTCTAGCGTTTCCCCATCTATTTGCCATGAAGTGATGGGACCGGATGCCATGATCTTAGTTTTCTGAATGTTGAGTTTTAAGCCAACTTTTTCACTCTCCTCTCTCATTTTCATCAACAGGTTCTTTAGTTCTTTTTCACTTTCTGCCATAAGGGTAGTGTCATTTGCATATCTGAGATTATTGGTATTTCATCTGGCAATCTTGATTCCAGCTTGTGCTTCTTCCGGCCCAGCGTTTCTCATGATGTACTCTACATATAGGTTAAATAAGCAGGGTGACAATATACAGCCTTGATGTACTCCTTTCCTGACTCGGAACCAGTCTGTTGTTTCATGTCCAGTTCTAACTGTTGCTTCTTGACCTGCATACAGATTTCTCAGGACGCAGGTCAGGTGGTCTGATATTTATTTGTTTATTGTTTATTGTGATCCACACAGTTTATTGTGACCCATACAGTCAAAGGTATATAGTCTGATCTAGAACAGGGAGAGGTTTTTATTTTTACAAATGAAAGTTAAGCCATACACAGTTGGTAAGTAGTGGAAGGATGTTAGTATAATGGAACATCTTACTAGTTCATAAGAGATTTTCCACCATTACATTGTTTTATAGTGATTCATGCAAGGTTTCTTGTGATTAAAGACAAGACTCTAGTAGTATATGAAAAAAGAGTAACAAAGCTGACATTCCTCAAAAATGCCTTCTTGTGCATGTGATTGCTTTATTGCCTTCAAGAACTCCTGTATTTTCTACTTTGTAGAGCTGTGTGGCGATGCAGTCATAAAAAAATGATAGATTCATGAGAATTATTACATTCGATCTTTAATTTTTTGGAAATGATCTTTGTTAGAATTGAATGCCCTCAAGCACCTTCATATCAAAAGATGAAGCATGAACCTCATGGTTTAAAGCTGAAGAATGTTGATTGACACTAGTTAGCACAAATGTCAATAGGTTTAACTGTGCTTGTATTTTGTAAAAAAGCTTAAATCAGACTAGTTACTGCTTTTATCAGTGCTCTGGTTATGGTTTCACAGGTTGTAAGTAGTCTGCTGGTAACATTTTATTGTTAGTCTCATTTTCTTTATTGCAAGATTTTATATTATGTGAGGATTCATAGCAATGTTTACATGACACAGTAGGGAATGCCTGTACAGAGAGATTAAATGTTTTCAATATGAAACTCTTGGCTTTCAGCTATCTGAATGTTCCAGACCCAGCTCTCTCTGGTTCAGCATCTCCAGAGAAACTTTTGGAGGTCCTGTGTGTGTGTGTGTGTGTGTGCACGTGTGTGCCACAAAGGTGGGTGGGGTGGGAGGGCAGTCAAGGGTATGGGGGTTTGTCTAACTCCTTCTTAATAAGACTCTACTATTTTTTAGCCTCATTTATATTCCTCCTTTTAGAAGTACTCAGTGTTTCTAATTTCTGAGTTTTTCTGAGACTTTGTGGACAAAGTATCATATTAGTCATTAATTAAACAGATCTATTTTCTTTAGTGAAAGCAAAAGCAGATTACGTGAAATATCTGTAAGTCTAGTTTTTTTTTTTTTTTTTTAAGTATTGGCTTTTTTTTTTCCCGGCTACTGTGTATAGCATGCAGGATCTTAGTTCCCCAACCAGGGATTGAACGTGTGTACCCTGCAGTGGGAGCATGGAGTCTTAGCCATTGGACTGCCAGGGAAGTCCCTGTTGACTTTAATATTGGTTTAGCATTGTTTATTCATAATTTAAAAGTTACTTTTTCTACTTTCTTTCAGTATCCGATATAGAAGGTGGTGATGGACTGCAGCTCAGAAAGGAACATACTCTCAAAATATTTGCTTATATCAATTCCTGGACACAGAGGTATGCGTCTTTAAGTACTTTGAAGACTAACTTTGTGAGTTGTATTTTACTTTATATTTTAATTTTTTGTTTTTTTTGGTCACACCCACGTCGCTTATATTATCTTAGTTCCCCAACCAGGGATTGACTTTCACTCTTGGCAGTGAAAGCATGGAGTTCTAACCACTGGATCGCCAGGGAATTTTTAGTTACATTCTTTTTTTTTTTGAAAAGCTTCATTTATTCATTTAGGCCAGGCCGCAGGGCTTATGGAATCTTAGTTCCCTGACCAGGGATTGAACCTATACCCCTGCAGTGGAAGCTCAAGTACTAGACCACCAGGGAATTCCCCCTTGTTGTATTTTAAATTAACATTGTCATCAAATTTTTTCTTTAGGGTTTTGGTTACCTTTTGTCATTAAATCACAGTTTATCAATATTAAATCTTCTCCAGTTATTCTTGGGATCATTCATGGTTTTGTTTTTAAAACATGAATTGTTTAGAAATATGGGAATGATTCTGTCATTACTTAGAAACATGGAATTGACTGGAATGGTAAAAAATAGTTATTTTGAGAGATTGAACAATCATTATGTCATAGCTAGAGATCTATAACAAGCTTAATCTTTTAAAACAGTATTATAGTAGAGGACACTTTGACCGTTCTGGAAGCTACTTTCTATTTGTTCCTTCCATAATAATTATGTATATTAGGTTAATTTTTACATTTCATATATATATATAGAAAGAATAAAATTTTACAGAACAGTCATTAATATAACCAGTGTTTAGCAGGGATTTGCAAATTACTGTTCCTTGACATGAGTTTAGCTGGTCATAGCTAAAAAATTTGTTTACTTATGTACCTATTTGTTTAAAGATTCTTAGCTCTTCTGAAATTTTTTGGGAAAAGAAAATGTTTGAAGCATTGTGTGCAGTGATTAATGAACACGTTAAATACAGTAATAACATAGGTGAATGTCGTGAGGTAACAGACTGATCATGGAGTTTATCAGAATAGTTTAATTTCAAATAGCATTTGCTCTACAGTAACATCCCTTTATCCTGCGTTTTCTCTTTCTCTCTTGTCAATAAAGCGGTGCTTGTATTTGTTCTAAAAAGATTGTAGATTTTAAAACATAAGTGCCATTATTATTGGGCATTTCTTTTCTGAGTCTCATTGACCTGAGTTTCTTTTGACTTAAGTTTATCTGTGCTTGCTGTTTGTCCCTTTCATTATGGGTAGGATAGATGATTGGATATTTCGTAATACTAATATGTTAATGGTTTAAAATTAACATTAACAATCTAAAGTATTTGCTGAGAAATGATGCATTTGAGTCATAATTTTGAATTTATTGGAACTACAGCTCGGTAGCAACATGTTATTTACTGGGATAAAATCTTATTCCTGATTTCAGGATTTATAAGTGCGCCACTAAATAAAATGAAATTCAGAGAATTACCCTTTTCCTGGCGCCTCACCACTAGTTATCAGTGGAGCTGAATGAGTCCTTTCCTATTTCACATTTATCCTGGATGTATACTCTTAATCCTTTTATCAGGAAGCTTTAACTTGGAGTCTGTGGATTGGGAATGAAAATATAAATGAAATTTTGATATGTACAGTTTTAGGCAGTAATTTGTAGCTTTCACTGTAGAGATTCTGCCTTTTATCTGATGCTGTTCCAGAATATAGTGGTTAAGAGTGTGGCCTTGGAGCTGGGTAGATGTGGCTTCCAGTCCTCCATCACCTGTGTACTAGGTGATTATGACAAATTAGCTAACTTCTGTAAACTCTTACTTCTTTATTTGTGAAATGAGTAATAATAAAGCTACTACTGTCTTCATGGGTTTGAAGAAACAAGATACTTAGTACAGTATCTAAACAAAGGAACTTAATTAAACACCTATTTTAATTAAAATTGTTAAAACTTATTTTAGAAAATGAAATGTATGTTGAAGGGGTACATAAGCTAAAGAATGAAATGTCAAATTGGAAAACAGTTTGTCATATCTATAATGCTGTTCACATGTTGATAAGTAGCAATAGTTTTTAGCTGATAGTAAAAAGTACCAAAAAGTAGAATATTACACTTTTAATCGTTCATACTGATAGAAGAGAGAAGTGACAATAAAATATCCAGTTGGATCGCAGTGCTGTATAGTAAAAGTTGTTGCCTATTCCCCTGCTCTGCCCTCCTGCTCCTATTTCTCTCTAGGGCATCAAAAAATATTGTTGCTTAGGTTAAGATTATGATTCTTGTAGGGGATAATTGGCTACTAATAAGACACAGTTAATTTACAAAAGAAGTTCTTAACTTGGTGGCTCATGACCAAGAAAGGTCCCTCAATGTACCTTAGTGCACAGATGGACCCATGACATCTCATACAAAATGTTCTTTATAGATTTTCTGGGAGAAAAGTGTTAACTTTCAAAAGATTATCAGTGATGAAGAATCATTTTTCTGATATATTGATTGGCCAGGAAATAGGTGGAGAATGTTCACTTGAAAATGCAGTATGTTAAAAGTTTAATATTTATAGAAATTGCTAAGCCATTAATATTTTATAAATTTTCTCCTGTTTAAAGGATATATTTACTGTGAAAATCTTTTTAGAAAATACAGAAGGTCAAAGTTTAAAAGAAAAATATGCCATCACCCAGCTTAACAACTGGTAAATTTTTTTGGCATAACCTTGGTGTAAGATTGGAAACAGTACAGTTTAAAGTTTTACAAAAATGTGATTATAAAACTGTATCTTTTATAATCTGACTTTTTTCATGTGAACTGTGATCAGTCTCTATATCATTTTTTTTTAAACTGTTTTATATTGGAATATAATCAGTTAACAATGTTGTGGTAGTTTCAGGTGCACAGCAGAATGACTATGTCATCCTTATTTTGTAATCATTTTTAATTACTTTATCACAGTAATATAGCTGTCACTTCTTTGTAAGATTTAAGAAGTTATGTATGTTACTTTAACAGATTATCATTATTTTATCACTGTTGGAATGGGAAATTGGAATGAAATGGGAAATAAAATGAATTCTCTGAGAAAGGGGAGAGAATATTAGAATAAGTTTAAGAATATAAATTTGGAAAAGAGCATATATGAATCTGAAAGGAAATGTCATTAATGATGAAGACATTTGCTCCTACAAGGCAAAGTCCTTCTTGTTGGAATTACTGCCAGTTCTTTTTTTTTTTTGACTCGTTTAAAGCCTATTATAAAATAGGCTTATTATGTTTATATCTTGCAGATGCTTTAGTAGCCATTCAGGTTTCCTCATTGTCTCCTGCCAGTCTACTTTCTAATCTTATTTCTCCCCTGAAAGAGTTCTGAGTGCTGCTGCTAAATCACTTTAGTCGTGTCCGACTCTGTGCGACCCCATAGATGGAAGCCCACCAGGCTCCTCCGTCCCTGGGATTCTCCAGGCAAGAACACTGGAGTGGGTTGCCATTTCCTTCTCCAACGCATGAAAGTGAAAAGTGAAAGGGAAGTCGCTCAGTCGTGTCTGACTCTTAGCGACCCCATGGACTGCAGCCTACCAGGCTTCTCCATCCATGGGATTTTCCAGGCAAGAGTACTAGAGTGGGGTGCCATTGCCTTCTCCCATTTTGAGTGCTAGGTAGGGGGTGATTCTTTGTATTTTCAGGCTAAAAACTGTACCTTTCTTACTTTTCATTTGTTAGTTAATAAATATTTGAGGCTGTTGCTTATTTTCATTGTTTTAAACAGCTTTATTTTTAAACTGTTTAAGAATGGTTTTAGATACTACTGCTTTTGAATAGGTTCATGTATATTCTCCACTGTTTAAGAGTTTAGTCTTTATTTTGGTATTAGGAAATGTGGCCAGTGGGATATTGATACTGACCACTATTCAAAATAGTGCTTTTCAGAAATTAGCTCATAAATAAGCTTTTGCTAAGGTTGGATACTGTGGATGAACAGTTCTTTCTCATGTTTAGCAGTACCAGGCCAGGAAAATGTTAGATCCATTGGAATATTTGTTAGATCAAATTATGGAATCCAGGTTGAAATAATTTAATTTTGACATATAGCTTCTGCATGAATGTGTAGTTATTATTTTTATTATATTAATTAATGCTACATATTTTATGTTGTGGGCTTCCCAAGTGGCTTAGTGGATAAAGAATCGGCTTGTAATGCAGGAGACATGGGTTCGATCCCTGGGTTGAGAAGATTCCCTGGAGTAAGAAATGGCAGCCCACTCCAGGATTCTTACCTGGAGAATCCCATGGATAGAGGAAGCCTGGTGGGCTACAGTTCATAGGGTCACAAAGATTCATATATGGTTGAAGTGACTGAGCACACATGCATTTTATGTTATCATTTAGAAATTTTTATCATTCTGTGTTCTTAAGTGTAAGCGTACTCCACTCACATAGGCAGCTCAAAATTCTACCTAAGTAATAAAGTCTTTATCAGGCTGGTAGTAATAGGGGTAGGACTGAGAAGAAAATAGGTTAAGCTCAGGTAGTCAAAGGTAATGTATGATTTTGACATTATGATTATGACAAAGCAATATGTGTAGAGTTTAAAAAATAAAATGGGAGGAAAAGGCCTATAAAAAAGTCCATTGTCTCCTGTCTCCTCAGTCCCATTTCTGTTTTCAACTCTTTAAAATGTTGGTTTTGATATTAACTTATAAATAGTAATTATATTTTAGTTATGTTAAATCATATTGCTATTGCTTTATTAATTTTAGATATAATTTGTGAACTTCCTTTTCTGATGCATAACTGTTTCACCCACTTAACCTTCCCCATCCTCTCAATATAGTTATGTCAGTTCTTGAGGTAGTTCTAAAAATGAAAATAATTGCTCAGTGATTGCCAAAAAAGAGTCTGTGATTCACTTTATATCTTAAAAGATAGAAATTGTTTTTCTTTTGTTATTGTTTGTTTCATAGAGTTTACTGGCTTGTTTTTCATTTGATTAACTTTCTGGGTGGGAATCGTTTAATCTCCCCCCGAATCTACAGCCCTAGCCCAGTACTAGTTTTCACATTTTACACATCAGTAAGTCATCTGTTATTTCTTTCCTTCCCTTCTTCTCCTTTGGACTTCATCTTCCTACTCCAGTCTGTATTGATTTCTCATTAGGGTTATTGAAACAGCTATCTTCTCTTTAGATCATCCTTGAAACTTCTTTTGCTTTTCTATTGTATTGGATCGCTGGTTTCATGGACTGCATGCCCTCTTTATTAGTTTACTTCTTTGTTTTGTTTGGATGACATGTTGTCTGAGAAAAATTACATGGGAGATAAATGGTTTTTAGACCTTTGTGGCCTAAAAAAGAAATGTCTCTTCTGCCCTTACTTTTATTGATAACTTTTGTTGGATACAGAATACTAGGTAGAAAATTACTATCTGTCAGAATATTGAAAGTGTTATTCCATTGCATTTTATCTCCTAGGATTACTTTTGAGGAAGTATGCACTGTTTTTATTCCTGAGGCTTTTCCATGTTACTCTTTTCACTCTCCCTGCAAGCTTTTAGGATCTTTATCCCTCCTTGGCTTGAGAAGTTTCATGATGATATGTGTTCTGGTGGGTTTTCAGTTCTGAATTTTATTTTTATTTCATAGTTTCCTTAGCTCTGTATTTTCTGCTGTCTTCTTGCAAATATCAGTTAGAAATTATACATCCTTGATTGATAGTTTTTCTTTTTCTCCCCATTATTTTTCTTTGTCTAGTCTACTTTCTGGGAGGTTTCTTCAGTTATACCTCTGGATCTTCTATTGAATTTTACAAATTGATGTAATTTTAATTTCTTTTTAAATTGTGAATGGTATATAAGCAAAAGCTATATAGTGCACATCTGTACACATTAAAAGGCTCTGTTTTGTAACTGGAATGCGTTTTTTAACAGTGTTCTGTTGTTTCAGTAATCGAGTATCTTTCGTTTCTCTAAGGATATTAATTAAAACCTTTTTTCTTGCAGCATTTTATCTACTGCCTCTAAATTTCTTTTAATTTTTTGCTTTGATCTGTTTTTAGTGACACAGTTTTTCCTGGAAGGTCTTATTATCCTTGGCTATCTTTTCGTGGTTAAGAGAGGGCCACTGAAAAATAGATTGCAAGTTCTGTGTGAATGGGGCATCTCAGATTTTGGCCTGTACTGTATGATGTGGTAAAATGTTGAGCAGACTTTATTATAGGCATTTTCTCTTGCATTGTTCACATTTTCTAAGTCTTTCCCCTTGAGATACATTAATCTGATGGTTGGGCAGAGGATACTTGAGGGAGGTTCACCATTCAGTCATAATTTTACAGAATTCTCTGACTTTCAGTTACTTATATCCCTACCTTTTTCAGTATCTTATGTTCCTGAGTTTATCTTGTTCATTTTATGTACAGTAAGAATTTCTTCTTTTCCAGGGTCAGGTAGGGGTAGTATTCCTGCTGTCTGGAATGGGAGTCTGCAGGTTTTATCAGTACCTTTCATTTAGTTCTATTTCCTCTTATGCTTTATTTCTGCCTTCTGACGTGTCTGAAGCTCTTTAGTCCTGAGCTTTTCCACTGTTCTGTGGGGTGAATCTTGTTGCTGATAGTTTTCTCCTGTAGCCCCTTCTAATTTTTTTTATTTGGAACACAGTTACTTATTTTTCCTCCCTTTTCTATCATCCAGAATTTTTTGTTGTCATCTTTTCTTCCATTATCTCTTTAATGATTTTTTTCCTTATGTATATTTGTAATGTGATTTACAACATAGAAGAAATAAATTTATTTGTAAAATCAGGTTGGGCTTAACTGAAAAAGTGATGTTTTTGTTTTAAAAAACTAAATTTCTTTCCCTTCTTGTATTGTGGGTGTGGATACAGAGAGACATGCTGAATTGAGAATTCAGATACCTAGACTTCTCAGAATTGAGTAGGCAGTACAGTGTATAATTTATGTAGTATATAATTATTTTAAAGATGTGTGTTTGTGTATTCACTTAGATCCTCAACTCTCCTTGAACGTGTGTATTTTACATCCGTAAGAACCTAGATCCAGTTTGTTACTGTGTTCATATATCAATTTAGTACTTTAAGATTAGTTTCCTAGTCAGTTATTAAACAATTTAATGCTTATATCATGATAGTGAATTTAAATTTTATTTTTTTATTTCTTTATTTTATACTGGAGTATAGTTGATCTACAATATTGTATTAGTTTCAGGTGTATAGCAAAGTGTCTCAGTTACACATATATCTATTCTTTTTCAGATTCTTTTCTTTTATAGGTTATTACAGAATATTGAGTAGAGTTCGCTGTGCTCTATAGTAGGTCTTTGTTGATAATCTGTTTCATATATAGTAGTATATATATGTTAATACCAAGTTCCTAAATTATCCCTCCCCCTACCTTTCCTTTTTGGTAACCATAAATTCGTTTTTGAAGTCTGTGTTTTGTAAATAAGTTCATTTGTGTCTTTTTTTTTTTTTTTTAAGTTTCACATGTAAGAGATTATCATATGATATTTGACTTTCTCTGTCAGATTTACTTCACTTAGTATGATAATCTCTGGGTCCATCCCTGACGGTGAATTTTTAAAGTAAATTTGACTAACTCTTTGGTTTTACTGATCCGAAATCTGACCTTAAGTTTGTTTTTTGAGGAGAAACTCAAGATGCCATTTACACTAAAGATAGTCAAATGTGTGATTCTTCCCTTTGACCTTGGTTTTTCCTAAACCTAAAGAAAGAAGCTATTCAGAAAAATGTTGATTAATGTGTTTATTTTTCTTCTTGTAGGAATTTGTAATATTATAGAACTTAAATCTGGAGGAGGCCTTAGAGATAAAATCCCTTTCATTTTGCCATCTAGAAAATAGTCCTGATGTATCATTTATGTATTTCTATGTAACAAAGTACTCCTAAATTAGTGTTTTAAAAACAGCAATAGGGAATTCTCTGGTGGTCCAGTGGCTAAGACTTTGTGCTCCCAATGCAGGGGCCTGGGTTTGATCCCTGGTCATGGAGCTACATCCCCCATGCTGCAACTAAGTCCTGGCACAGCCAAATAAATAATTGAAAAAAAAACAAAAACACACACAAGCATTTATTGTCCTGAGAGATACATTTATTATCTCAATTACAAACATTTATCATCAATCACTGTATGAGTAAGAGTTTGGAGGTGGTTTAGTTGGTTGGTTCCTGTTGTAGTCATGACCTTACATGAGACTGGAGGATCTATTTCCAAGTTGACTCACTTTCATGGTTGGCAAATTGGGTGGTTAGTGGAAGGCTAGTTTTTTCTCATGTGGACCTTGCTGTGGACTCCTTGAGTGTCTTACGTGTTAGCTGGCTTCCTTCAGAGTGAGTGATCCAAAAGAGCAAGGCAGAAGCAAGGTCTTTTATGACCTAGTCTTAGATGTCACACATTGTCATTTCTGCCACATTCCGTTCAGTAGTCATTA